>NW_019154213.1:226773-365698 GCF_002288905.1 Enhydra lutris kenyoni | reverse complement strand
TATGGATGCCTGAAAAACTAACCTAGGGTTAGGATAAGATCCTAGGGTCATGGCAGGTCAATCTGCTTCCTTTGTGCCAGCTACATGAGTGTCTGTCTGGAGGTAGAATTCAGGTTGAAGGACAGAATTGTGTTAGTGTCCAGTGCTGGCTTTCGTAAATGGTAGGGGCTTGGGGTCTCTTGAAGCTGTCTCATAATCTGGGGGTTTCGTGCAGCTCCATAGGTTACGTTTTCCTTCTGGAGGGCAGCAGTGTCCTGTTGTATGACTCCAGTGTTCCCTATCTGGAGGACTTGTGGACCAGGACTCTGAGGACAGAAGTATGAAATCCCAAGCTAAGTCTAGGGTTAGGGTCTAGGGAATGGCAGGCCAAATCTACAGATGCTGAGGCAAGCTCCCCGTGATCTGAGTTTAAGGCAAGTATGAGGGGGTCACTCAAGCTGGAGCGTGTGTCCATGAGAACCATCGATTTTGAGGGTAGCCTCATGGGTTCATGGCGTTTTCAAAAGCTCTGCATTTTTTGCACAGTTCCAAATAGTTTGGTTTATTCTGGGGTATAGGTGGTGTCCTGTTTTTTGGCTCAGGTCCCCCATATGAAGGAATAATGAAAGCTGGGACCAGGTATGTTTTCCTAGAAACCCAACCTAGGGTATGGGTTAGGGATTAGGGTCATGTCAGGTCTGATCTGCTGACTCTGGGGCCAGATACGTGGATGGATGGCTGGAGATCAGGACTCAGGCTGAGGGACAGAATGTGTATTAGTGTCCTGATCCTGGTTCCAAAATTGGGATGTCCTCTTGGTCGTGCAGGATTCTCATGATCTGGAGGTGTTTGCAGATTCCCAGAGCACCGTTTCTGCTGATGGGCAGGCAGAGTACTGTGCTGTCTTTCCAGAGGTCTCTCTTTGGAGGGCTTATGGGCCAGAACTCTTAGGACGGAAGTCTAAAAACCCAAGCTAGTGTTAGGGTTAGGGCCTAGGGCATGGCAGACTGCATCTACAGACGCTGAGGTGAGCTCCCATGGATTTCAGGTTAAGGTAATTGTCAGGAGGTCACTCAGGCTGGATTTGTGTCCATGCAATCCGCAAAATTTGGGTGTGGCCTCATGGGCCATGGAGTTTTGTCCCACTCTGGGCTTTTTGCACAGTTACAAAGAGTTTGGTCTATTCTGGGGGATTGGTTGTGTCCTGTTTTATATCCCAGGAGTCCCTCAGATGGAGAGATTTGAGAGAAGCATTGCAGGTTGGATGCCTGAAAACCCAACCTACGATAAGGCTTAGGTCCTAGTGGCATGGCAGTCCTTATATCCTCACTCTGGGGTGAGCTACACATGGGGCTGTGTTGAAAATGGGGCTCAGGTGAAGGATAACAATGGGTATTTGTGTCCAGTGCGACCTGCAAATTGGGCGTGGCCTCAGGGCCTAAACAGTTTTCTTCCAACTTTGAGGGTTTTACATAGCTCAAAAAGGCAAGGTTTACTTTTTGGGGGCAGAAGGAGTTCTGTTTTGTGGCTCAAATCCCATATAGAGGGATTTGAGTGGAGGGCTCTGGGTATAGATGCCTGAAACGCCAACCTAGGGTTAGAATTTGGGCCTATGGACATGGCAGGACTGAACTGCTGGCTCTGGGTCCAGCTATCCCAGTGCCTTACTGGAGGATGCTACTCAGGTTGTTTCAGACTGCATAATATTGTCCAGGGTGGAGTGTGAAAGTGGGGTGGTATCACGGGCCATGCATGTTTTCCCTGATCTAGGAGTTTTGCACAGCTCCATAACACAGGGTTTCCTTCTAGAGAGCATGGAGAGTCCTGTGGGGTGGATCCAGAGTCCCCAATCTGGAGGGATTGCATTCCAGGACTCAAGGACTGGAATTCTGAAAACCAAACCTCAGTGTATGGTTAGGGTGTAGGGCATGGATGACCAATCTGCAGATTCTAAGGCGAGCTCCCCAGATTCTAAAGTTAAGGTGAGTCCCAGGCACTCGCTCAAACCTTACAAGAGTTTGCGTCCACCTGGGCTGCCAAATATATGGATGGCCTCCTGGGTTTGGAATTTTCTCTTGCTGAGGTTGTTGCGCAGCTGCCAGAAGTATGGTTTCACCTTGGGGGAGACATGGAGTTCTGTTGCATGGTTCATGGGTCCCCATATGGAAGTACTGGAGAGCAAAGCTCTGGGTATGGATGCCTGAAAACCCAAAGTAGAGTTAGCATTATGGACTAGGGGCATGGAAGGTCTGATCTGCTGACTCTTGGGCCAGCTATGTGGGTGGCTGATTGGATGCCGGGGCTCAGGCTGAGGAGCAAAATGTGTATTAGTGTCCTGGGTCGGGTTCTGTAAATCAGGTAGGCCTTGTTGGCCATGCAGGTTTCTCCTAAACTGGGAGTTTTGTACAGCTCCAAATAGTATGCTTTCATTCTGGGGAAGAGAGGGAGACCTGCTCTATGAATCAGGGGTCCCCATATGGAGGTATTTGAGAGCAGGGTTTTGGGAATGGACTCCTGAAAACCCAGCCTAGGTTTAGTATTAGTGACTAGGGACTTGGGGGGTCTGATCTGCTGACACTGTGGCCAGCAACGTTGGTGGCTCACTGGAGGTCGGTCTGAGGGACAGAATGTGTATTAGTGTCCTGAGTCGAGTTCTGAAATCATAGAGGCCTCATTTTTCCATGCAGGTTTCTCCTAATCTGGGGATTGCGTGCAGCTCCAGGGAGCACGGTTTCCTTCTGGAGGGTAGGCAGAGACCCAAGGTGTGGCACCAGAGTATTCTATCTGGAGTGCCTGTGGGCCAGGCCTCTTGGGACGGAAGTCTGACAACTGAAGTTAGAGTTAGGGTTAGGTCGAAGGGCATGGCAGGCCCAATCTAAGATGCTGAGTCGAGCCCCTGGTGATCTGAGGTGAAGGCAGGTGTCAGGAGGTCGCTCAGGCTGAAGTTTGTGTCCATGCCATCCACCTAAGGTGCGGGTGGCTTCATCAGACTATGGAGTTTTGCCCCGCCCTGGGCTTTTTGTGCAGTTCCAAATACTTTGCTCTATTCTGAGGGATAGGTGGTGTCCAGTTTTATGGCTCAGGGGTCCCCCACATGGAGGTATTTGAGAATAGGGATCCAGGGATGGATGCTTGAAAACCAAAACTACTATAAAGGTTAGGTCCTAGTGGCATGGCAGTCCTTATACTGTGTCTCTGGGATGAGCTGCTCATAGTGCTGTGTTGAAAATGGGGCTCAGGCTAAGGATCACAATGGGATTTTGCATCCAGGGCGGCCTGCAAAAGTGGGCATGATCTCAGAGTCTACTTAGGTTTCTTCCAACTCTGGAGGTTTTACATAGCTCAAAAAGGCAAGATTTCCTTCTGGGGGGCAGGAGCAGTTCTGTTTTGTGGCTCACACGTCCCCTGTGTGGATTGATTCGAGTGGAGGGCTCTGGATACGGATGCCTGAAACCCAAACCAAGGGTTTGGATTAAGGCCTAGGGGGATGGCAGATACATTCTGCTGGTTCTATGCCAGCTGACCCAGTACCTTATCGGAAGACGGGACTCAGGTTGTGTCAGATGCATATTAGTGTCCACGGTGGATTATGAAAGTGGGGTGTCATCGGGGGCCTTGCAGGTTTCCCCTGATCTAGGGGTTTTGTGCAGCTCCATAGGCAAGGTTTCCTTCTGGAAGGCAGAGAGAGTCCTACGGTGTGACTCCAGATTCCCTAATCTGGAGAGCTTGCATTCCAGGTCTCAAGGGATGGAATTCCTAAAACCCAAGTTTCCTTTATGGTTAGGGTGTAGGGCATGGATCCCTGATCTGCAGAAGCTGAGGCAAGCTCTCTAGATTCTGAAGTTAGGGTGAGTGTCAGGCATTTGCTCAGACCAGACTAGAATTTGTGTCTACTAGGGCTGCCGAAATAGTTTGTGGCCTACTGGGGCCATGGAGTTTTCTCCTGTTCTGGGGGATTTGTGCAGCCCCAAAAAGTATGACTTCATTCTGGGGGAGATGTGGAGTCCTGTTATATGGCACAGATGTCCCCATATGGAGGGATTAGAGATCAGGACTCTGGGTATGGATGCCTGAAAACCCAAACTCGGGTTAACATTAGGGACTAGGGGCATGGCAGTTCCAATCTGCCGCCTCTGGGGCCAGCTACGTGGGTGGCTGACTAGGGGTTCGGGGCTCAGGATGAGGAGAGAATGTGTATTAGGATCCAGGGATGTGTTCCGTAAATGTGGGTGGGCTTGTAGTTGTGCCAATTTCTCCAAATCTGGGGCATTGGTGCAGCTCCAATGAGCAAGGTTTCCTTTTGTAGTTTATGCAGAGTCGATAGTGTGGTTAGGGTTAGGGTTAGGGTTAGGACCTAGGTCATGGCAGGCCCAATCTACAGACACTGGGCGAGCTCCTGGGGATCTGAAGTTAAGGCGAATGTCTGGAGGTAGCAGAGGCTGGAGTTTGTATCCATGCAATCCACCGAATGTAGGGGTGACCTCAAGGGCCGTGGAGTTTGCTCATGCTCTGCGGTTTTTGCACAGTTCCAAATAGTTAGGCCTATTCTGTGGGATAGGTTGTGTCCTGTTTCATGGCTCATGGTTCCCACATACGGAGGGATTTGAGAGCAGTTTTCCAGATATAGATGCCTGAAGACCCACCCTATGTTTAGGGTTAGGTCCTAGTGGCATGTCAAACCTTATATCCTGGCTCTGGGGTGAGCTACCCATGGGGCTGTGATGAAAATGGGGCTCAGGCTAAGGGTCACAATGGGTGTTTGTGTCCTGGGCTGCCTGTAAATTTGTGCATGGCCTCAGGGGCAGCACGGCTTTCTTCAACCTCTGAGGATTATACGTAGCTGAAAAAGCAACGATTCCTTCTGGGTGCCAGAAGTTCCTTTCTGTCTCTCAGGAGTCCACCATGTGGTGGGAATCTAGATCAGGGCACTGGGTATGGATGCTTGATACCCCAACGAAGGGCTAGGATTAGGCTCTAGGTCATAGCAGGTCCAATCTTCTGGCTCTGGGACCATCTAACCCTGTGAATGATTGGAGGACAGGACTCAGGTTGTGGCTTACTGCATATTAGTGTCCAGGTTGGAGAACCAAAGTGTGGTGGCATCAGGGTCCATGCAAGTTTGCCCTAATCGAGGGATTTTGTACAGCTCCATAGGGAATGGTTTCTCTATGGAGGGCAGGGAGAGTCCTGTGGGCTGGCTTTGGAGTCCCCAGTGTGGATTCCTTGTATTCCTAGATTCAAGGGATGGCACTCTGAAAGCCCAAACTCAGTTTATGTTTAGGGTATAGGGCATGGATCCCTGATCTGTAGATGTTGAGGTGAGCTCTCCAGATTCTGAAGTTAGGGTGAAGTCAGGCATTCGCTCAGACCAGACTAGAATTTGTGTCCACTAATGGTGCAAAATGTGTGTGTGTCCTCCTGGGGCCATGGAGGTATCTCCTGCTGGGGGTTTTGTGCAGCTCCAAATAGTATGATTTCATTCTCAGTGAGAGGTGTGGTCCTGTTGTATGGTTCAGGCATCCCCCTTGTGGAGGTATTCAAGTGGAGAGTTCTGTCTTTGGATGCCTGAAACCCCAGTCTAGGGTTAGGATTTGGGCCAAGGGACATAACAATTTTGATCTACTGGCTCTGGCACCAGCCTTCCTGGTAGTTGATTGGAGGACAGTACTCAGATTGTGTCAGACTGATTATTACTGTCCAGGGTGGAGAACAAAATTGGGTGGCATTGGGGGCCTTGCACGTTTGCCCTGATTTAGGCAGTTCCACAGGGCACGGTTTAGTTTTGGAGGGCAGGCAGACTCCTGTGGGTTTGCACCAGAGTCCCAACCTCGAGGCTTGCATTCCAGGTTTGAAGGGATGGAATTCAGACAACCCAAGTTCAATTTATAGTTAGGGTGTAGGGCATGGGTCATCTATCTGCAGATCCTGAGTCGAGCTCTGCAGTTTCTGAGGGTAAGGCGAATGTCAGGCATTCGCTCAGACCATACTAGAATTTGTTTCCACTATAGCTGCAGAATGTGTGGGCATCCTCCTGGGGCCATGGAGGTATCTCCTGCTGGGGGTTTTGTGCAGCTCCAAATAGTACGATTTCATTCTCGGTGAGAGGTGGAGTCCTATTGTATGGCTCAGGGGTCCCCATACAGAGGGATCAAGAGCAGGGCTTTGGGTATGGATGCCTAAAAACCCAACCTAGGGTTAGCATTAGGGACAAGGGGCATGGCAGAATGATCTGCTGACTCTGGGGCAAGCTACGTAGGCGGCTGATTGGAGGACGGGGTTCACGTTGTGGGAAAGAATGTGCATTAGGGTCCAGTGTCATGTTCATAAATGGGTGTGACCTCAGTAGATGTGCCAGTTTCTCCAAATCTGGGGCTTTTGTGCAGCTCCATTGAGCATGGTTTCCTTCTGGAGAGTAGACAGAGTCCCATGGTGTAGTTCTGGAGTTTTCTCTCTGGAGTTCTTGTGGGCAAGGGCTCTTGAACAGAAGTCTGAAAACTGAAGCTAGGGTTAGGTTTAGGGCTTAGGGCATGGCAGGCCTAATCTTCAGATGCTGGGCGAGCTCCCAGGGGTCTCACATTAAGGTGAGTTTCAGGGGTCTCTCTGGCTGGACTTCTTGTCCATGTGATCCGCCGAGTGTGTGGCTGGCCTCATGGGTCCATGGAGTTGCTACTGCTCTGGGGTATTTGCATAGTATGGTGTATTCTGGGCGATATGTGCTGTCCTGTTTTATGGATCATGGTTCCCCGTATGGAGGGACTTGAGAGCAGGGCTCTGGGAATAGATGCCCGAAAATCCAACCTATATTTAGAGTTAAGAACAAGAGGCATGACAAGCCTTATATCCTGGATCTGGGATGGTAGTTGAGGGGTCCCCTCTGTGGAGGTATTCAAGGAGAGAGCTCTGGGTATGGATGTCTGAAACCCCAAACAGGGTTAGAATTCAAGTCTAGTGGCATGGCAGGTCCGATCTTTTGGCTTTGGGGCAGCTCTCCCAGTGGCTGATTGGAGGAAGGACTCAGGTTGGTTCAGACTGTGTATTAGTGTTCAGGGTGGGGAACAAACGTGGGTGGCATCGTGGGGCATGCACGTTTGCCCTGTACTATAGGTTTTGTTGAGCTCCATAGGGCATGATTTCTTCTGCAGGGCAGGTCAAGTCCTGTGGAGTGGCTCCAGAGACCCCAATCTGGAGGGATTGCATTTCAGGACTCAAGGAATGGACTTCTGAAAACCTAAGTTCAGTGTATGGTTAGGGTGTAGGGCATGGATCCCCAATGTGCAGATACTGAGGCGAGCTCTTCAGAATATGAAGTTAGGGCGATTGTCAGGCATTCGCTCAAACCAGACTGGAATTTATGTCCACTAGGGCTGCTGAATGTGTGTGTGGTCTCCTGGGGCCATGGAGGTTTCTCCTGCTCTGGGGGACTTGCAGAGCTCCAAATAGTATTATTTCATTCTGGAGGAGATGTGGAGTCCTGTTGTATGTCACAGATGTCCTGATATGGAGGAATTTGAGAGCAGGACTCTGTGTATGGATGCCGGAAAACCCATCCTGGGGTTAGCATTAGGACTAGGGACATGGCAGGTCCAATCAGCCAACTCCGGGGCAAGCTACGTGGTGGACGACTGGAGGTCGCTGCTGAGGCTGAGAGACAGAATGTGCATTAGTGTCCAAGGTCGGGTTCCCTCAATGGGTGTGGCTTCATTGGCCATGCATGTTTCTCCAAATCTTGGGGTTTTTTGAATCTCCATTGAGAACAATTTCCTTCTGTAGGTTAGGCAGAGTCCCATGGTGTGGTTCCTCAGTTCTCTATCTGGAGAGCTTGTGGGCCAAGACCATTGGGACAGAAGACTGAAAACCTATGCCAAGGGTAGAGTTAGGGCCTACATCGTGGCAGTTCCAATCTACAGGTGCTGAGGCGAAATCCTGGGGATCTGAGGCTAAGGTGACAGTCAGGAGGTCGCTCAGGCTGGAATTTGTGTCCATTTGATCCGCCAAATGTGTGGGTGGTCTCATGGGGTCACGGAATTTTCTCAGGCCATGGCCCAGACCTCCTGTCAGCCTCTATGATAGCTAGCAACATATCTAGCAGATCAGACATGCCATGGCCCTAGGCCATCATCTCTACCCAAACTGGGTTTGCAGGCATCTGTCCCCAGATCTTATCTCAAATCATTGAATATGCCAGAACCTGATGCATAAAACAGTACTCCTTCTTCTGCATGAGAGGAAATCATGCCTTTGGGGTGAAGGTAAAACTCTCAGAGTCAGAGAAACCTGCATGGCCCATGGCTACACCCACTCTTGAGGGTGGCCTTGGGCACAAAGATGCATTGAGATCCTAAGTCTGAGCCATATTTTCATATAAGACCCAACAGTAGCGGGACTAGGAGTCCACAATTTCAGACTTGCTATGCCCCAAGGGACAAATCCTAACCAAAGGGAAGGTTTTCCAGTAGCCCATACCCAGAGTCCTGCTCTGGATCTCTATTTTTGGGGGACCCCTGACACAAAAAACAGGACTCCTCCCTTCCCAAAGCATGACACCAAACTATTGGGAGCCCTGCAAATCCCCACAGAAGGAGAATCTTCCATGGCCCCATGAGGTCACTCCTACTTTCCATGGCCATCCTAGACACAAAATCCAGAGACAAAAGCCTGAGCTACCGCCTCACACTCGCCCTAATTTCAGATTCTGAAGAGCTCCCCTCGGGGTATGCAGATCAGGCATTCCATACCCTCAGCCCTAACCCTAAACTGAATTTGTTTTTTCAGGCTTCTGTCCCCAGAACCCTGGCCCACACACCCGCTAGGCTGGTGCCTGCAGAGCCACACTGCAGGACTGAGCTTCCTCTCCCAATGGAAACTGTGCCCTTTACAGTTGCCAAAACCCTACAGATTAGGAGAAACCTGCAAGGCCCTCAAGGCCACCCCAATTTCGTATGGTGACCTGGAAATAATGTGCAATCTGGCACGTCCTGAACACATACATCCAGTCAGACACCCAATTATATGGCCTAGAGACAGGAGATTGAAACTAGCATGTCCCTAGTACCTAATCTAAACCCTAGCATTGGTTTTCAAGCATCTGTCCCCAGAGTCCTGGTCTGAATACAACATAACGGGGTCCCTGGGGCACAAAACAGAACACCTCCTGTCCCAGAAGGGAAGCTTGCTATATAGAGCTGTGCCAAAGACTTAGGGGAGCAGAATCCTGCATGGTCCCTGAGCCACGGCCAAAATCTAAGGTGTCCCTGGACACAAACCTGCATTGTGACCCATCAGCATGATAGTCCATTTCAACTCAGCCCCCTGGGTAGTTTGCCCCAGAGCCAGTGGATCGAACCTTCCATGCTCCTAGTCTGCAATGGTAACATGGTGTGGGATTTCCAGGCATCCACGCATAAAGTTGTGCTATTGAATCATTCCATCTGGGGGACATTACATCCATCAAACAGGACTCCCCCTGTCTTGCGGAAGGAAAACTTGCTGTTTGGAACAGCTCACGACACCCAGAGTGGGAATACCTCCATGGGCTCATGAGGCCACCCCTCCCTTAGGATGCCATCATGGACAGAAACTCCCGCCTGAGCAAACATCTGACACTAGCCCTTACCTCAGATGCTGGATATCTTGATTCAGCCTCTGCAAGTTGTGCCTCCCATACCCTAGGCCCTAACCCTAATGCTAGCTTGTGTTTTCACTCTTCCGTCCTGAGAGTCCTGGTGTACAAGCCCTCCAGATTGGGAATTCTGGAGTCACAATGCAGCACACTGACTGGCTTTCAGAAGGCAAAAGTAGCCTCTGGGTCTGCACAAAAAACAAAACAAAACAAAAACAAAAGAGGATCAACATGCAAGGCGTGCAAGGGCAAAGATATTTCATAGGCCACTGGTGCACTAATGATCTGTCTGGCACAGCTAAGCCCTGACGAGCTGACAGCCACCCAGGTAGCTGGCCACCTATCCAACAGATTGTACATGCCATGCCCCTAGGCCATCATCTCTATCCAACCTGGCTTTATAGGCCTGTGTCCCCAGAGTTCTGGACTCAAATCCTGCATATCAGGAAACATGATCCACAAATTAGAAGTCCTCCTGCCCTGCAGCAGGAAACCTTGCTATTGGGACGTGTGTAAAACCCTCAGAATAGGAGAAACCTGCATGGCCCATGAGGCCCCACCCACTGTTGAAGGCTGCCCTGGGCACAATCCCTCATTGTGACCCCCAACCTCAGCCACATTTTCAACTAAGCCGCCTCAGTATCTTGACCTAGAGTCAGCATATGAGGCCTGCCATGACCCTAGGCCCAAATCCTAACCCAAGGTTGGGTTTCTAGGCATCCATAAACAGAGTCCTGCTCTCGAATCCCTCTTTTTTTATATTTTATTTATTTATTTGATAGAGAAATCACAAGTAATCAGAGAGGCAGGCAGAGAGAGAGGAGGAAGCAGGCTCCGTGCTGAGCAGAGAACCTGATGTGGGGCTAGATCTCAGGACTCTGAGATCTTGACCTGAGTTGAAGACAGAGGTTTAACCCACTAAGTGACCCAGGTGTCCCTCTCAAATCCCTCT
The DNA here is from genome assembly GCF_002288905.1 of Enhydra lutris kenyoni. NCBI lineage: Eukaryota > Metazoa > Chordata > Mammalia > Carnivora > Mustelidae > Enhydra > Enhydra lutris. The sequence goes on along the minus strand of NW_019154213.1, from coordinate 355,148 downwards.
TTATGGGGAACCCTGATTTTGAGAACAATATTCCCCCCATCTCCCACAAAGACAGCATGCTATTTGGAGCTGTGCAAAACCCTCAAAGAGGGAGAATCTTCCATGGCCTCCTTCCATGGAAGTTTCCCTATCTGGGGTTTAGATGCAGCTCCAAATAGCAAGGTTTCCTTTTGAGAACAGGAGATATTGTGTTCTGTGGCTCAAGGATCTCCCTAATGTTTGAGTTTGAGACAAGGCATCTGGGGACAAATGCCTGAAAAACTAAGCTACATAGATTCGGGCTTAGGAGCATGTCAGATTCAATCTTCTGTCTCTAGGTCCATCTACCTGGCTGTCTGACAGGAGGGAGTTGCTCAGGTTTTGTCAGACCATGTATTTTTGTCCAGAGCATCCTACGAAATTGGGGTGGCCTCAGGGGCCTTCTAGGTTTCTCCTCTGCTGAGGTATCTTGAAGCTCTAAAGGGCCTAACTTCCTTTTGGAGGGCATACCCAGTCCTGTGGTGTGGCTATGGAATACCCAGGCTGGAAGGCTTGTGGTGCAGGACTCTGGAGACAGAAATCTGAAAATACCTGCTAGCGTTAGGATAATGGCTGAGGGTATGGCAGGCCCGATCTGCAGACCCTGATTCGAGCTCCTCAGGATCTGACATTCAGGTGAGTGTGAGGCAGAAAATCAGGCTTTGCCTCTGGTTTTTATGTCTGAGAAGGGCATGGAATGTAGAGGGGACTGTAAGGGCCTGGTTAGCCAGAGGAACTTAGTTGCAAACCCCGGATATAGGGGCGGGCTAGGCCGGATGGAGACATCCAATCAGTGGGGTGTGCATATATTTACTGTGGTGAGTTGAAAATCCATTGGCCACCTGTGTGTGGGCTGGGCTCAACCACCTCTATAAATGTTAGTCTCTGAGGCTGGGGTGGGGAGAATAATAGGAGGAGTCAGAAGAGCCGTTGGAGTTGTAGGAGGAGTTAGAATAGCCATTAGAGTAGTAGGAGGAGTTAGAATAGCAGTTAGAATAGCTATTTGGATAGCCATTAGAATAGCCATTGGGATAGCCATTAGGGTAGCATTCAGGAGAATCGGAGCATTGTGGTCATCATGGTCATTGGGAGCATCGTGGTCATCCTGGTCTTCGTAGTCGCAGGCAGCAGCGCCACGGTGAATGGCCTCGCCACCAGCAGCCTCACCACCAACAGCCTTGCCACAGTGAGCAGCCTCGCCACCACCGAGCCGTGGCCCCACTGCAAGTGGCCTCGCCATACCAGGTGGCAACCCTGCCACGAGCAGCCTCGCCAGAGCAGCCTCAGTCCGGGGAGCGGCCCTGTCTGGGGAGCGACCTCATCAGCAGTGGCCTCGTCCTGGGAGCAGCCTCATCCACAATGGCCTCTTCTTGAGAGCCGCCCTGTCTGGGGAGCAGCCTCACCAGAGTAGCCTCATTCTGGTGAGCAGCCCTATCTGGGGAGCGACCTCATCATCAGCGGCCTTGTCCTGGTAGTGGCCTTGTCCAGAGTGACCTCTTCTGGGGAGTGGTCCTGTCCAGGGAGTGGCCTTGATAGAGCAGGGGATCGGCCCTGTCTGGGGATCGGCCCTGTCCGGAGAGCGACCTCATCAGCAGTGGACTCGTCCTGGGAGCAGCCTCGTCCAGAGTGGCTTCTTCTTGGGAGCGGCCCTGTCCAGGGAGCGGTCTCGTCCTGGGAACAGCCTCATCTGCAGAGCGGCCTCATCCAGAGTGGCCTCATCCAGAGCAACCTTCTTGGGAGTGACCTTGTTGGGGTCATCATCGTTGTCTCTTTGTAAGAGATGGCCCCTGCCAGTCAGTTTGATTTTCGATGCTTCGCGTGAAATAAAGCTTTGTTTGATTTTCACTTTGTGTCAGTCTCATTCCTTTGATCATGGATCCTAACACTGGGGGCTCGTCCAGGATCAAATGACGAGAACTGAGCCAGCATCGGAAGTTTTGGGAAAAGCCTCCGCAGGTATTGGGATTTTGTTTGTCTGTCTGGTTGGAGCTCCAGGGTATGGCCCACCGGGGAGATGCTGGATGCAGTCATGCTCCCCAGGGCTGGAATGGATGCAGGAATGCCCCATCCCTCTGCTGGTAGATCGACGGGGGTTTTGAGTCACCATGGGCGGTTAGGGGGTTCAAGTTCCCCTGGGCTATCTCTGGGGGTTCGAGTACCCCTAGGCAGTCAGGGAATCGCCGGGGTCTTCGAGTCCCCCTGGGCAGCCAGGGGCTTGCCAGGGGTTTCAAGTCCCCCTGGGTTGTGGCCAAGGGGTTCGAGTCCCCTTGGGTGGCCGGGGGGTTAGAGTCCACCTCGGCGGTCACCAAGGACCAAGAAAATTCCCACTGGTGGCAGGACAGCTGCTTCAGCTTTTGTCTTTGTGTTGTCTTTTTGTTATCATTTGTGTTGTTTGTTATGATTGAAGGAATGGGGCAAGCAGAGAGTAAGGGGACTCTGACTTTTGTCTCTCTGTTCCTTGTAATAGATGTGGGGCTTTTCCCTCACTCATTTCGTGTGTTAAGGGCTATAACTGGAGCCAACTGGGGTTAGTCTAATGCCGGGTTAAGGTGCCTAATGCTGATGCTCATTGGAGCCGTGTGTGGAATATGAGTGCCTAGTGGGTCACTTTTGGTAAGCAGAACTGGCACTGCAGGATGAACTGACCTCGAGACAGAGACTTTAAGGAATATTCCCAAGCAGATGCTGAAACTCCCTTTGTTTCAGATAATTCCTTGCCTTCTCTGCCTAGGCCCTTCCCCTTGCTGGCGGGGAAAGCATGGCATCTGAAGTGGAATGGGACCAGGTGGTACATGAGGTCTGTTGGTGGAGGGATGGCTGGGCTGATGGTAAACATCCTGTCTCAGGGTTTTAACGGGTAATTGTTAAAGTAGCTTTCAGAGTCTTTGTAACCTGAAGCTTTGAAGCTTTGCTTGGATGACAAATGGGATGAAGTGTTAGGACGCTGGTTGCTGGAACTGAGATTGTGCTTTTGAAATCTGTTAGTAAACATGTTTTGTGCTTAACTGCTGTTGCAACAGTTCACAATTGGTTAATATTTAGTCTTCACTAGAGATTGAAATGTTTCTAAGAAAATGTAAATGGTTTTCTCTTTGCCCGCCCAGAATTGTAAATGAGACCTCTTTGTCTCATAAGGCTTTTCCCTGATACGCTAAGTTACTCAGAAAGTAATGCTAAATCAATGATAAACCGTGGGTTACATTTGGGTAAATGCTATAACTACTCCAGAGGTTCTATACATTTTCTAAAGTTTCAATGTTTTGATAAGGGTCATCACATGATATTTAACCATATCTATTCTGAGTTTTTGTCATTTGTAATTGTTTAAATTCTCTTGTAAGATGAATTCCGCCTTAAAGGAAATTCATATGGGAGACTTTCAGAATAAATACAGGTCTTGAATGTGTTGAAGTCCTGGAGCTGAAATGGGTAAGAATTCCCAGAAGTAAAAGCTGCACTCAGATTAAACCAGAATTAATACGGTGACTCAAGGTAAGGATGAGTCTCCAGGAGCTTTCCTAGAAAGGCTTATTGAAGCCTATAAAATGTATAAAATGTATAGCCCCATCGACCCTGAGGCACCCAAAAATCAGGGGACAGTGTATCTTGCGTTTGTCAGTCAGTCAGCCCCAGATATAAGGAGGAAACTTCAGAAAATAGAAGGATTTGTAGGGAAGAATCTGACTGAGTTAGTGGGAATAGCAGAAAAGGTGTTTAACAGCAGGGATGCACAAGAGGATGAAAAACAGACCAAAAAAAAAAAAAAAGGTTAAGGTTTTGGCATTACATGAGGTGGGGAGGAGACAGGTAGGGGATAGTAAATGGAAGTAAAAGCCTAAGCACAGAGAAGGCAGGCGGGAAGACTTATATTCAGATCAGTGCAGTTACTGTAAGGAAAAAGTACATTGGGACAGGGAGTGCACCAAAAGAAGATGGCAATGCTGGCCACCGGAGGAAAAATTAAAGTTGAGGGGAAATCAGTTGATTTTTTGGTGGACACGGGAGCCCAATTTTTTTTTTTTTCATCATTACTTAAACCAATGGGAAAACTACTTGGAGAGGAAGTTTTGGTACAAGGAGCAAATGGCACAGAGAGACATAAATGGGCAACAGAAAGGACTTTAAATTTGGCCTCGGGAATAGTTAAACACCGATTTTTGGTCCTCCCTAATGCCCCATGTAACTTGATGGGAAGAGATCTCCTCCAAAAGTTATGAGCTGGCATTCAGTTCTTGGAAGAAGACATGACTGTATCCTTGAGATAACCCACTGTACAGGTACTTATGGCAGCAGTGGATGAATACCTCTTTTACGAACCAGTCTCAAAACCAGAGGAGACAAAGTGGGAGAGCCTTCTCCAAACCTTTCAGGTCGAGTTTCCTGAGGTCTGGGCAGAAGGGAAGCCCCCTGGCTTGGCCAGGGGACAACTTCCAGTGGTGGTACAATTAAAGGTGACTGCTATGGCTGTTCGCGTTCGGCAGTACCCCCTTCTCCAGGAAGCATAGGAAGGGATCAGAAAACACATTAACCACCTCTGAGGAGACGGGTTGAAAATCTCCATGGAACACACCTTTGCAGCCCATCAAAAAGGCCGAGACTGGGGAGTATCGGCCCGTTCAGGACTTGCGGGAAGTTAATAACGGGTTGAAGGTATTCACCCGACGGTGCCTAACCCCTATACGCTACTCTCCCTCCTGGGCCCCAAAAGAACTGTATATCATCTTAGATCTCAAGGATGCATTTTTCTGCATATCTTTAGCAAGGGAATCTCAATCCCTTTTTGTTTTTGAGTGGTCTGACCCAAAGGAAGGGTTCCAAGGCCAGCTCTCCTGGACAAGACTTCCCCAAGGATTCAAGAATTCACCCACTGGGGCGCCTGGGTGGCTCAGTGGGTTAAAGCCTCTGCCTTCGGCTCGGGTCATGATCCCAGAGTCCTGCGATCGAACCCCGCATCGGGCTCTCTGCTCGGCGGGGAGACTGCTTTCTCCTCTCTCTCCCTCTGCCTGCCTCTCTGCCTACTTGTGATCTCTGTCTGTCAAATAAATAAATAAATAAAATCTTTAAAAATAAATAAATAAATAAAGAAATAAAGAAATAAATAAATAATTCACCCACCATTTTTTGACGAGGCTCTACACAAGGATTTGCTTGAGTACAGAACCTCCAACCCAGGAGTCACTCTGTTAGAGTATGTTGATGACTTGCTAGTAGCCGCTGAGGACTATGACTCGTGTTTGCGGGGGACAAAAGCTCTCTTATAGACTCTGCAGGAAAAAGGGCATTGGGTGTCTGTGAAGAAAGCACAGCTCTGTGAGAGCCACGCCGCTTATCTAGGTTTTGATCTCCATGAGGGAGTGTGTTCACTGTCTGAGTCCAGGAAACAAGTGATCACCCGATATCCCCAACCCACCATGTCTCGACAAGTGAGGGAGTTTCTTGGGATGGTGGGCTACTGTAGGCTATGGATACTGCGGTTCACAGAGATTGCCCAACCTCTCTATGAACTGGCCAAAGGGGGGCTCACTATGATAGAGTGGACAGCTGAGGCAGAAGGAGCATTTCAGGATTTACAAACAGCTGTACTGAGTGCCCCAGCATTGGCCATCCCAGATGTTACCAAGCCCTTCCAATTGTATGTGAATGAAAAAGCAGGGATGGCCAAATGAGTTTTGACTCAGACTCTGGGACCTTGGCAAAGGCCAGTAGCCTATCTTAGCAAGAAACTAGATCCAGTAGCAGCTGGATTCCCCTCTTGCCTCTGCATAATTGCTGCCACAGCCCTCCTGGTCAAGGATGCAAGTAAATTGAATTTGGGCCAAAATCTCATCTTGACCATCACCCACAATATCAAGGGCCTTCTCTGGACTCCACCAGACCAATGAATGACAAATGCCTGAGTGACGGTTTCATGCCCTCCTCCTCAATGAACCAAGAGTGACCTTCTGGCCCCTGGTGGTGCTAAATCCAGCCACGCTGCTGCCAGAGGAGCTGGCTGACCACCCACACGACTGCAGGGAGGTCCTAACCCAAGTTGCAGGAATAAGGCCGGATCTCAGAGACATTCCCCTCCCCGATGCTGAGATTACTCTGTTCACAGATGGGAGTAGTTACATGGTCAATGGAAAGAGGTATGCAGGGGCTGTGGTGGTTTCTCCTGAGCAGGAACTTTGGACAGCAGCCCTGCCACATGGAACTTCGGCACAAAAGCGGAACTGATTGCACTCACTAAGGCACTGCAGATGGCCAAAGGTAAAACCGCCAACATCTATATGGACAGCAGGTATGCCTTTGCTACTCTCCATATACATGGGACTATTTATAAAGAAAGGTGTCTATTAATAGCAGAAGGAAAAGGAATTAAAAACAGAGGAGAAATATTGGCTCTCCTCCAGGCTATTTGGGACCCAAAAGAGGTGGCCGTTATGCATTACCCAGGACACCAAATGGGGACTGATCTGATTTCAAAAGGAAACCACTTAGCAGATCAAGCCACAAAGCAAGCAGCCCGAGAAACAGTGCAAGAACTGGTTACACTCCCGGCTCCAGCCCTACCAGAAAAACTGAACTATTCAGAAGAAGATTTAAACTATTTACAAAAATGGGTTAAATTGGACTATGAAGGGGACTGGGCTAAGACTTAAACAGGAAAAATAATTCTTCCTTGAAGACTAGGTAAGAAGTTAATAGACTGGATAAATCAGGGTACTCATTTGGGGACATGCAAGCTCAAGGAGCTTATAGGCAAGCAGTTCCAGATTTCTAAATTAGGGTGTATGGTTCAGGATGTAATTGATAGATGTGATCAATGCCAGGCAGTTAATGTGGGAAGAACTAGAATGGTAAGAAGGAAAAGAGATAGAGTTAAGGAACCAGGAATTTATTGGGAAATATATTTTACAGAAATGAAACCTGGAAAATATGGGCACAAGTATATATATTTTGTAGATATATTGTAGATATATTTTCAGGCTGGGTAGAGGCTTTTTCTGCCAACCATGAGATGGCAGGAGTGGTAGCCAAAATGCTACTAGAAGAAATAATTCCTAGGTTTGGGCTGCCTCTCGCAATCTGGTCATACAATGGCCCTGCATTTGTCAGTTTAGTCTCACAGACATTGGCTAAGGCCATGAGCACTAATTGGAAACTACACTGTGCCTACTGGTCCCAGAGTTCCGGGCAAGTAGAGAGAATGAACCGGACTCTTAAAGAGACTTTGACAAAACTAATTCTGGAGACTGGAGGTGGATGGGTGGATCTCCTTCCTTTCACCCTCCTCAGGGCACGATGTACACCCTATTTAAAGAAGATGACCCCATTTGAAATAATTTTTGGGAGGCTCCATAGCTATCAAGTGGGAAACTTGGAGCCTTGCAGAAGGGACTGTTTACTGTTATCCTGACCACCCCACGGCAGTAAAAGCAGAAGGCATTAGGGCCTGGGTTCACGTGGGTCAGATCAAACGAGCCGAGACAAGGACACCCCCCCACCGAGATGGAAGCCACAGTCGATGGACCCTGCTGACCATGGACTAAAGGTAAGACTAAAAAACTGTGAGTTTATTGTTGCTCCTATTTTTAACTGTTTATGTAAAGTATTGGTGGGAAATTAGATGAGCAGAATTAGGAAAAATGGAAAAGGTTATACAAAGCATTGAATGGCTAACTTATCAACCAAGTGTGAACTACTGTTACTTTTGGCCCCTGTATTATAAATGACCTAATGTCATTTGTACCAAAGAAAACTAGAGCAATAAAAATGTTAGTCTTACATGCTCAATATAACCCCTTACAACAGGAGAACATAGAACTCGCTGAAAAGTCAAGGATTTGACTAAATTCCAAAGAAAATGGGGGAATGTAAGGGCCTGGTTAGCCAGAGGAACTTAGTTGCAAACCCCGGATATAGGGGCGGGCCAGGCCAGATGAAGACATCCAATCAGTGGGACACGCATATATTTACTATGGTGAGTTGAAATCCCATTGGCCACCTGTGTGTGGGCCGGGCTCAACTACCGCTATAAATGTTAGTCTCTGAGGCTGGGGTGGGGAGACTACTAGGAGGAGTCAGAATAGCCGTTGGAGTTGTAGGAGGAATTAGAATAGCAGTTAGAATAGCTGTTAGGATAGCCATTAGAATAGCCATCAGGATAGCCATTAGAGTAGTCTTAGGGAGAGTCGGAGCGTTGTGGTCATCATGGACTTCAGGAGCATCGTGGTCGTCCTGGTCATCGTAGTCGTAGGCAGCAGCACCATGGCTAACAGCCTCATCGCCAGCAGCCTCGCTGCAAGCAGCCTCTCCACAGCGAAGAGCCTCACCACCATCGAGCCGTGGCCCCGCTGTGAGCGGCCTCGCGCCCTGGGCCTCTGATCCACCACGAGGGTCCTCGCCAGAGCTGCATCATTCTGGGGAGTGGCCCCGTCCGGGGAGCGGACTCGCGGGAGCAGCCTCATTCCAGGGAGCGGCCCTGTCCAGGGAGGGACCTCGTCAGCAGCGGACTTGTCCTGGGAGCAGCCTTGTCCAGAGTGGCTTCTTCTTGCGAGCGGCCCCATCTGGGGAGTGGCCTCATCCTGGGAGTGCCCTTGTCCAGAGCGGCCTCATCCCGAGCTGCCTTCTTGGGAGTGACCTTGTAGGGATCATCATTGTTGTCTCTTCATAAGAGATGGCCCCTACCAGTCAGTTTGATTTTCAATGCTTGGCGTGAAATAAAGCTTTGTTTGATTTTCGCTTTGTGTCAGTCTCTTTCCTTTGATCATGGAAGCTAACAGGGACCTCATGGGGCCATGGAAGATTCTCCCTCATTGGGGGTTTTTCACAGCTCCAAATAGCATTCTGTCATTGTGGGGGAAAGGAGAAGTTCTGTTTTCTGATTCAGGGGTCCCCATGAGGAGGGATTCGAGAGCAGGGCTCTGTGTATACGTGCCTAGAAACCCAACCTTGGGTTAGGATTTGGGCCTAGGGTCACCACAAACCTCATATGCTGCCTCAAGGCCGTGATACTGATGGGGCTTAGTTGAAAACGTGGCTCAGGCTGAGGGTCACAATGCGGGATTGTGTCCAGGGCGGCCTTCAACAGTGGGTGGAGCCTCATGGGCCATGCAGGTTTCTCCTACTCTGAGGATTTTACACATATCCCAATAGCAATGTTTTCCTGCTGCAGGTCAGGGCTTCCATTCTGTGGATCATGTTCCCCCATATACAGGGATTTGAGACCCAGGCTCTGGAGACAGTTGTCTATAAACCCTGGTTAGGTAGAGATGATCACCTAGAGACGTGGTAGGTTTTGCTGGATAGGGTGCTATCTACCTGGGTGGCTGACAGGAGTCAGGGCTCAGGCTTTGGCAAACAGAATATTAGTGTTCAGTGCAGTTTATGAAATTACGGTGCCATCACGGGCCATGCAAGTTGATCCTCCTTTGGGGCTTTTGTGCAGTTTCAATGACCACTTATGCCTTCTGAAAGGCAGGCTGAGTGCTGCATTGTGACTCCAGAATTCCCAATCTAGAGGGCTTATTCACCTGGACTCTGGGGGCGGAATACCGAAAACACAAGCTAGGGTTAGTGTTAGGGCTTAGGGCATGGCAGCCTCGATCTCTAGAGCCTGAGACCAGAACATCAGCATCAGATATGAGGGCTTGTGTCCGATGGCCGCTCAGGCTGGAGTTTGTGTCCAGGAGGGCCGCTAATGGGGGGTGGCCTCAGGAGGCCATGCAGGTTTTCCCAATTTGGCGGTTGGGCACGGCTCCAAACAGGAAGACTCTCTTCTTCGGGACAGTGGCAGTGCTGATTGTTGGCTCAAAGGTCCCCCATAGGACGGATTCAAGAGCAGGTTCTACATATGGATGCCTGAACAGAGCACTGAGGGTACCCATTGAAGCTGAGGGACAAGGCAGGTTCGATCTGCTGGCTCTGGGGTGAGCTACCCAGGGAGCGGAGTTGAAAAGGAGTCTCATGCTGAGGGTCACAATGCGGGTTTCTGTCCAGAACTACCTTCAAATGTGGTGTTGGCCTCAGGGGCCATACAGGATTCTACTACCTTGAGGGTTTGACACAGCTCCCAAGAGCAAGGTTTCCTTCTGGGGACAGGAATTTTTGTTCCTGTGGCTCAGGTATCCCCCAAATGTTGACATTCAAGACCATGCCTCAGTGGACAGATGCCCTACAACCTAAGCTAGGGTACAGATTAGAGCCTAGTGGCATATCAGGTTCAATCTTCTGTCTCTGGGGCCATCGACCCAGGTGTCTGACAGGAGGTAGTTGCTCAGAGTGTGTCAGAATGTGCATTTTATCCTGGGTGACCTATGAAATTGGGATAGTCTAAGGGACCTTGCAGGTTTGTCCTAATTTTGAGGTTTCCTGAAGCTCTAAGGGGCACAGCTGCCTTTTGGAGGGCAGGCCCAGTCCTGTGGTGTCTGTATGGAATACCCAGGTTGGACAGTTTGTGGGCAGAACTCTGGAGACAGAAGTCTGTAAACAACAACTAGGGTTAAGATTAGGGCAGAAGGTATGGCAGGCCTCATTTGCAGACCCAGAGGGAGCTCCTCAGGATCTGAAATTAGGGAGAGGGTGAGGCGGTAGCTGAGGCCTTTGTCTCTGGATTTTATGTCTAGGATGTCCATGGAATGTAGGGCTGGCCTTATGGGGTCTTGGAAGATTCTCCCTCTCTGGGGATTTTGCCCGGCTCTGTCACGACCAGCACGACAAATCAACCAGGAAACGCGAGGGTAAGAGGATGGTGAAAAGAAATTAGGAGACAAAGAGAGGGGGGCAGGAGGAGCACTGAGGATGATATACAACAGTACTAAGTTTATTCAAAGCATTAAGGCCATATATATAGTGATAGGAGAAGCAATACACCTGTGTCTAGATAAACAACTATGAGTTCCCATAATAAGTTTCACATTTAACTATAAGCAGACTTCGTGATGCCAAATGGCTAGTACAATGTTCTGTATTGATACAGCAAACATGAAAGTAATTTATGAGCAGCACCAGGGCAACAAGGACCAGCAATGAACTATTGACCCCAACCGAATTGTTCTCATTTGTTTAGCAAGCATGTGGGAAGTCACATAGGCGAGCGCACAACACATAGCACAGACCCTTTCTCAGTGCTACTCAACTTTTCCATCCTAAACCTTTGGTTAGGTTATTCGGACTTTAAAGGAGGCAGAAATCAGGGCCTTGTTTGGTCCTCGTCTCAAGCCTTATTGCGGCTTCCCATATGGCTCCCAATTGTTTGGTGTCAATCTGTGGAAGGGAGGAGTCCTGTTTTCTCTCTCAGGTATTCCCCCAAAACAGGGATCCCAGCACAGGGCTCTGGGTACAGGTGCCTGCATAATCTACCTTGGGTTAGGATTTGGGCCAGGGCCTGGCAAGATTGATATGTGGGCTCTTGGTGCTGCTACTGAAGGGCCTCGTTCAAAAACGGGGCTCAGGATGGTGGTTACAATGTGAGTTTCTGCCCAAGGCAGCCCTCAAGAGTGGACTATGCAGGATTCTCCTACCCTGAGGGTTTGACACGCAACCCAACAGCAAGGTTTCCTGCCATGGGGAAGGAGGACTTCTGTTTTTGCATCAGGTTCCCCCATATGCAGGGATTTGAGATGAAGTCTGGGGACAGATGCCTGAAAACCCAGGTTGGTAGAGATGATGGCCTAGGGCCATGGCAGGTCCGATCTGCTGGATAGGTCGCCAGTTGTCTGGGTGACTGATGGGAGGTCTGGGCTCAGTCTGTCTCAGACTGAGAATTGGTGCACAAGGCAGCCTTTGAAATTGGGTGCTGTCGAGGGCCATGCAGGTTGATCTTCATTTGGGGTTTTTGGGCAGCCCCATAGGACATTTTTTTCTTCTGGTGGGCAGGTAGATTGCTGCGTCGTGGCTCAAGAAATCCCAAACGGGAGGGCAGGTGGGCCAGGAGTGTGATGACAAAAGTCTGAAAACACAAGCTTGGGTTAGGTTTAGGGCCTAGGGCATGGCAGGCCCAATCTGCAGTGGCTGAATCAAGATCTACAGCATCTAAAGTCAGGGCGAGTGTCAGACTCGCTCTGTCGCTCAGGCTTGAGTTTGTGCCATGATGAGTAGTAGAGGGGTGGCCTCATGAGGCCATGGAGGTTTTCAAACTCTGGGTGTTATGAACTGCTCCAAATAGCAAGTTCTTCTTCAGAACACGGGGACGTTGTTTGATGGCTCATGGGTACACCATATGGAAGGATTCGAGAGCAGGGATCTACCTATGTGTGCCTGGAAACCCCACCTCGTGTTATCATTGACGCCTAGGAACATGGCAGTTTTCATCTGCTGGCTCTGGGGCGAGCTACCCAGGGGGCTGCATTGAAATGGAGTCTCATGCTGATGGAACACAATGCTGGTTTCTGTCCAGGGAGACCTTGGAATGTGGCGGTGGTTGAGGGGTCATGCAGGATTCTCCTACCCTCTGTATTTACACAGCTCCAAATAACAAGGTTCCCATCTGGGGACAGGAGGTGCTCTGTTTTGTGCCTCAGGTGACCCCACATATGTTGATATTGAGAACAGGCCTCTGGTGATGGAAGCCTGAACATCTAAGCTAGGGATCAGATTAGGGCCTAAGGGCATGTCAGGGCCAATCTTCTGTCTCCTGGCCAATTGACCTGGGTGTCTGACTGGATATCAGTGCATAGGGTTTGTCAGACTGTGCATTTTTGTCCAGGGTGCAATATGAAATATGGATGGCTTTGGGTTCCTTGCAGTTTTCTCCTAATCTGTAGGATTTTGGCAACTGAGATGGGCAGAGTTTCCCTCAGGAGGGAAGGCACACTTCTGTGGTGTGGTTACAGTATTGAGCCTCAGCCTGGAGGGTGTGTGGACCAGGGCTTTGGGGACAAAAGTAAGAAAACACAAACACAGATTGTATTTAGAGCTGAGGTTATGTCCAGCCCAATCTGCAGACCCTGAGGGGAGCACCTCATGATCTGAAATTAGGGCAAATGTTAGGCAGTAGCTCAGGCTTTTGTTTCTGGATTTTGTGTCTAGGAAGGCCACGCATGTAGGGTTGGCCTCGTGGGGCTATGGAAGATTCTCCCTCTCTGGTGATGTTGCCGGGCTCCCAATAGTTTGGTGTCATTCTGGGAGAAAAGTGGAGACATTTTTTTAAATTTTATTTATTTACTTATTTATTTTGTCTCAATGGTCCCGCAAATCGAAGGATTCCATATCTGGGCTCTGGGTACAGGCTCCTGGAAAACTCCACCATAAGGATTTGTGCCTAGGAACATGGCAAGCATGATATGTGTGCTCTTAGTCCAAGTACCTAGGGGCTTTATTTGATAACGTGGCTCAGGATGAGGGTCATAGTAAGTGTTTGTGCCCAATGAGGTCCTCAGAGTGGGAGTGGCCTCTTGGGCCAAGCAGGTTTCTCTTACCATGAGGGTTTGACACCCATGTTAGAGTTAGGGCTGAGGTTATGGAGGTGCGATCTGCAGACCCTGAGGGAACTCCCCAGGGTCTGAAATTAGGGCGAGTGTGAGGTTGTAGCTCAGGCTTTTGTCTCTGGACTGTGTGTCTAGGATGGGAAGCAATGTAGGGGTGGCCTCATAGGGCCTTGGAAGATTCTCTGTCTCTGGGGATTCTGCCAGGCTCTCCATAATTTGGTGTCATTCTAGGGGAAGGAAAGAGTCATGTTTTATGTCTCAGGGGTCCCACAAAAAAAGGGATTCCAGAGATGGACTGTGGGTACAGGTGCCTAGAAAACAACACTGTGGGTTAGGATTTGGGCCTAGGGGAAATGCAGGCCCTATATGCAGATTCTTAGTCCAGCTACTTAGGGGGCCTTACTGAAAATAGGCTCAGGCTGAGGGTCACAATGCGTGTATGTCCCCAGGGTGGTCCTCATGAGTGGACGTGTCCTTATTGGCCATCCCATTTTCTCTTACTTGGAGGGTTATACACCCTTCCCAACAGTAAGTTTTCCTGCCATGGGGAAGAAGGAGTACTCTTTTGTGCATCAGATTTCCCCATATGAGGGATTTGAGATAAGGTCAGAATACAGATGCCTGAAAAGCTAGGTTGGGTAGAGATGATGGCGTAGTGCCATGGTAGGTCTCATCTGCTGGATATGCGGCCAGCTGTCTGGGTGGCTGTTGGGAGGTCTGGACTCAGGCTGTGTCAGACAGAGCATTAGGGCACAGGGCGGCCTATGAAATTGGTGTGCCCTCCAGGGCTGTGCAGGTGGATCCTCATTTGGGGATTTTGGGCAGCCCTATAGGGCACTTATTTCTACTGGTATGCAGGGAGATCCTGAATTGTGGCTCCAGAATTCTCAGTCTGGAGGGCTTGTGGGCCAGGAGTGTGAGGACAGAATTCTGAAAACACAAGCTCAGGTTCGGTTTAGGGCATAGCGCATGACAGGCCCAACCTGCAGTAGCTGAATCAAGGTCACCAACATCTGAAGTCAGGGCGAGTGTCAGACGCTCACTCAGGCTGGAATTTGTGTCCATGATGACCACCAAATGGAGGGGTGGCCTCATGAGGTCATGGAGGTTTTCCCACACTAAGGGCTGTGAGTTGTCCCAAACAGAATTGTTTCCTTCTGCGGGACAGGGGAAGTATTGTTTGATGGCTCCAGGTTCCCCCATATGTAAATATTCGAGAGCAGCGTTCTACTTATTGATGCTGGGAAACCCCACCTTGCATTACCATGCAGCCTAGGAACATGGCATGTTTGATCTGCTGGCTCTGGTGTTAGCTACCCTGGGGGCTTACTTGAAGTAGAATCTCATGCTGATGGGTCTCAATGAAGGCTTGTGTTCAGGGAGACCTTGGAATGTAGTGGTGGCTCAGGTGCCATGCAGGATTCTCCTACCCTGAGGGTTTGACACAGCTGCAAATAGCAAGGTTTCCTACTGGAGACAGGAGGTGTTCGGTTTGTGGCTTGGGGATGCCCCTATGTTGGTTTTGGAGAACAGATGTCTGGAGAATGATACCTGAAAACTTATGGTGAGGTTAAGATTTGGGCCTAAGGGCATCTCAGGTTCAATATTCTGTCTCTAGGAAACATTTTCCTGGGTGTCTGACTTGAAGTAGGTGCTCAGGGTGTGTCAGACTATGCATTTTTTTTTCCAGAGTGGCCAACAAATTTGGCGTGGCATTGGGGGCCTTGCACATTTCTCCTAATCTAGATGGTTTTGGCAACTGTGATGGGCACAGTATCCTTCGGGTGGGCAGCCACAGTCCTGGATAGTGGCTTCAGAAGCCCCATGCTGGAGGGCGTGTGGCCAGAGTGTTGGGGACAAAATTCTGAAAACACAAACTCGGGTTAGGTTTAAGGCCGAGGTTATGGCAAGCCTGATCTGCAGACCCTGAGGGGAGCTCCTCAGGATCTGAAATTAGGGTGAGTGTGAGGCGGTAGCTCAGGCTTTTGTCTCTGGATTGTGTGTCTAGGATAGCCACGGAATGCTGGGGTGGCCTCATGTATCCATAGAGGATTCTCCTTCTCTGGGATTTCTGCCAGGCTCCCAATACTTTGGTGTCATTCTGGGGGAAGGTAAAAGTCTTGTGTTTTTCTGTCTCTGGGACTTCCCTCAAACCGGGATTCCAGAGGTGGGCTTTGGGTACAGGAGCTGGAAAACCACACCTTGTGTTATTATTTGGGCCTAGGGACATGGAGGCCCAATATGTGGGCTCTTGGTCCAGCTACCGAGGGGGCTTATTTGAAAATGGGCTCAAAAAAGGGATCGAAATGTATCTTTGTGCCCAGGGCGGCCCTCATGTGTGGGCGTGGCCACATGCTCCTTGCAGGTTTCTCCCACTCTGAGGGTTTGACACCCAACCCAAGAGCAATGTTTCCTGCCAGGGGGAAGGAGGAGTTCTCTTTTATGCATCTTGTTCCCCCATATGCAGCTACTTGAGCAAAGGTCTGGGGACAGACGCCTGAATAAACAGGATGGGTAGAGATGACAGCCTAGGGCCATGGCAGGTCCCTTCTGCTGGATATACTTCAGCTAATTGTGTGGCTGGTGGGAGGTCTGGACTCAGGCTGTGTCAGACAGAGCATTAGTGCACAGGGTGGCCTATGAAATTCTGGTGCCATCAAGAGACGTGCAGGTTGATTCTCATTTGGGTTTTCTGGGTAGCCCCATAAGGCACATTTTTCTTCTGGTGCATAGGCAGACTGCTGCATTGTGGCTCCAGAATTCCCAATCTGGAGGGCTTGTGGGCCAGGAATGTGAGGACGGAAGTCTGAAAACACAGGTTAGGGTTTGGTTCAGGGCCGAGTGCATGGCAATCCCCATCTGCAATGGCCGATTCGAGATCCAGCATCTGAAATAAGGGAGAGCGTCAGATGTTCGCTCATGCTGGAGTTTGTGTCCATGATGGCTGCCTAATGGAGGGGTGGCCTCATGAGGCCATGGAGGTTTTCCCACGCTGGTGGTTGTGAGCTGCTTCAAACACCAAGGTTTCCTTCTGCGGGACAGGGGGAATCCTGTTTGAGGGCTCCAGGGTCCCCTATATGGAAAGATTCGATAGCAGGGCTCTATGCATGGATACCTGGGAAGCCTACCTTGCGTTACCATTGCAGCCTAGGAACATGGCAGGTTCAATCTGGTGGATTTGAGTCCAAATACCCAGGGGGCTGAGTTGAAATGGAGTCTCATACTCACGGGTCACAATGCGGGTTTGTATCCAGGGAGACTTTGGAATGTGGTGGTGGCTCAGGAGCCATACAGGATTCTCCTACCCTGAGAGTTTGACACAGGTCCCAAGAGCAAGGTTTCCTTCTGGGGACAGGAGGTGTTCTGTTTGGTGGCTCAAGGGCCACATGTTGGACTATATGTTGATATTCGAGAACAGGCCTCTGGGGAGATGCCTGAAAACATATGGAAGGGTCCCCTTCGTAGCTGGACCACGAGCCTAGATTATGTCCTAGTGTCATGTCAGGTTCAATCTTCTGTCTCTAGGTCCATTTACCTGGGTGTCTGCAAGGAAGTAGGTGTTCAGGTTGTGTCAGACTACAAATTTTTGTCCACAGAGGCCTACAAAATTGGGGTGACCTCACGGCCTTCCAGGTTTCTCCTAATAAGGAGGGTTTGGGCAACTGTGAATGGCAGGGTTTCCTTCTGGAGGACAGGCACAGTCCTGCGGTGTGCTTCTGGAGGCCCATCCTGGAGGGCGTGTGGACCAGGTCTTGGGGGACAGAAGTCCGAAAACACAACCTGGGTTAGGGTTAGTGCCGAGTTTATGGCAGACCCAATCTGCAGACCCTGAGGGGAGCTCCTTGGGATCTGAAATTTGGGCAAGTGTGAGGCGGTAGCTCAGACTTTTGCTTTTGGTTTTTGTGTCTAGGATGGGCACAGAATATAGGGGTGGTCTCATGGGCCATGGAAGATTCTCTCTCTCTGGGGATTTTGCCTGACTCCCAATGGTTTGGTGTCATTCTGGGGGAAGGGAGGAGTCCTAAATTCTCTCTAAAAGTCCCCACAAAAAAAGGATTTCAGAGTAGGTATAGGTGCCTTGATAAGCCCAACCTGGGTTAGGATTTTGGCCTAGGGGTCTGGCAAGCCTGATATGGACTCGTTGTCCAGCTACGAAGGGGACTTATTTGAGAACCGGGCGCAGCCTGAGGGTCGCAGTGCATGTTTGTGCCCATGGCGGCCCTACAGAGTGGGCGTGGCCTCATGGGACTTGCAGGTTTTCCCTACTCTTAGGATTTGACACCCATCCCAACAGCAAAGTTTCCTGCCATGGGGAAAAGGAGTTCTGTTTTGTGCATCATGTTCCCCCTTATGCAGGGATTTGAGATAAGGTTTGGGGACAGATGCCCGAACGCCAAGGTAGAGTAGAGATGATCGCCAAGGGACATGGCAGGTCTGATCTCCTGGATATGAGCCCAGAGTGTGGGTGGCTGATGGGAGGTCTAGGCTCAGTGCTGCCTTTGAAATTGGGGTGCCGCTGAGAGCCGTGCAGGTAGATCCTCATTTGGGGTTTTGGGGCAGCCTCATAGGGCCCTTCTTCTTTCTGGTGGGCAGGCAGAGTGCTGCATTGTGGTTCCAGAATTCCCAATCTGGTGGGCTTGTGGGCCATGAGTGTGAGGTTGGAATTCTGAAAACAAAAGCTAGGGTTAGTTTTAGGGCCGGGGGCACGGCAGGCCAAATGGGCAAAGTCTCAATAGAGATCTCCAGCATGTGAAGTTAGGGCGAGTGTCAGACGTTCTCATAGGCTAGAGCTTGTGTCCATGATGTATACCGCATGTAGGGGTATCCTCATGAGGCCATGGAGGTTTTCCCACTCTTGGGAAAGCACCTTGTGAGGTGCTTCAAACACCAAAGTTACCTTCTGCAGGACAGGGGGTGTCCTGTTTCCAGGCCCAAGTTTCCCCCATACCAAAAGATTTGAGAGCAGGCTTTAGGTATAGATGCCTGGAAAGCCCACCTTGTGGTCCCATTGGTGCCTAGGAACAAAGTAGTTTCGATCACTGGCTCTGGGGCAAGTTACCCAGGGGACTGAGTAGAAATGGAATCACAATGAGTGTTTGTGTCCAGGGACACCTTGGTATGTGGTGGTGGCTCATGGGATATGCAGGATTATCCTACCCTGAGGGTTTGACACAGCTCAAAATAGCCAGGTTTCCTTCTGGGGACAGGAGATGTTCCTTTTTGGGCCACTGGTACTCCCCATATGTCAGTATTTGAGGCCAGTCCTCTGGGCACAGATGCGTGAAATATTAAGCAAGGGTGCAGATTACTGCCTAGGGGTATGTCATGTTCAATCTTCTGTCTCTGGGGCCATCTACCTGGGTGTCTGACTGGAGGTCTGTTCATAGGGTGTGTCAGACTACACAATTTTATCAAGAGCGACCGACGAAATTGGGGTGGCCTTGGGATCCTTGCAGTTTTCTCCCAATCTGGATGGTTTTGGCAACTGTAAAGGGCACAATTTCCTTCAGAAGATAGGCACAGTCCTGAGATGTGGCCCAGGAGGACTGGAGGGTGTGTTGGCAAGGGCTCTAGAGACAGAAGTGTGAAAACACAAATTCGGGTTAGGATTTGAGCCGAGGGATTGCAGTCCTAATCTGTTGCCCCTGAGGGGAGCTTCTCTAGATCTGAAATTAGGGTGAGTGTGAGGCGGTAGCTCAAGATTTTGTCTCTGGATTTTGTTTCTAGGATGGCCAAAGCATGTAGGGATGGCCTCTTGGGGTCATAGAAGATTCTCCCTCTCTGTGGAATTTGCCTGTCTCCCAAGAATTTGCTGTCACTCTGGGAGTTGGATGGAATCCTGTTTTCTGTCTCGGGGTCCCCCAAAAAGAGGGATTCCAGAGCAGGGCTCTCCATATGGGAGCCTGGAAAACCCCAGTTTGGTTTAGGATTTGGGCCTACGGGTTTGGAATGCCTGATATGCGGGCTTTTGGTCCAGCTACCGAGGACTCTTACCTGACAATGGGGACCAGGATGAGGGTCACAATGTGAGTTTATGCACAAGGCGGCCCCCAGACATCATGTGACCTCATAGGTCATGCACGTTTCTGCCACTCTGAGTGTTTGGAACCCATCCCAACAGCAAGGTTCACTGCCATTGGGAAGGAGTTCTGTTTCATGTATTCTGTTCCCCCATATGCAGGTATTTGAGATAAGGTCTGGGAACAGATGCCTGAAAGCCCTGGATGGGTATATATGAAGTCCTAGGACAATGGCAGGTACGATCTGCTGGATACACAGCCAGCTGTCTGGGTGGATGATGGGAGGTCTGGGCTCAGACTGTGTCAGACATAGCATTAGTGCAGAGGGTGGCCAATGAAATTGGGATGCCACCATGGGCTGTGCAGATTTATCCTCATTTGGGGTTTGGGTAACCCCATAGGGCACCTTTTCCTTCTTATGGGCAAGCAGAGTGCTGCATTGTGGCTCCAGAATTCCCAATCTGGAAGGCTTGTGGGCCAGGAGTGTGAGGACAGAAGTCTGAAAACACAAGCTAGGGTTAGGTTTATGGCCTAGGGTGTGAATCTGCAGGCTGAATCTGCATAGGCTAAATCAAAATTTCCAGAATTTGAAGTAAGAGTGAGTGTCAGACGTTTGCTCAGGCTGGTGTTTGTGTTCATGATGGCTGCATATTGGAGGGGTTGCCTCATGAGGCCATGGAAGTTTCCCACGCTATGGGTTGTGAGATGCTCCAAAGAGCAAGATTTCCTTCTGCAGGACTGTGGATGTCCTGTTTAATGTCCCAAGTGTCACCCATTCGGAAATATATGAGACCAGGGCTCTACATATGGATGCTTGGAAACCCTACCTCCTGCTCCTATCAGCACCAAGGAACAAGGCAGGTTCAATCTGCTGCCTCGGGGGCGAGCTACCCAGGGGCTGAGTTGAAATGGAGGCTCATGCTGATGTGTCACAATGTGGGTATGTGTCCACGGAGACCTGGGAATGTTTTGGTGCCTCAGGGGGCATGCAGGATTCTCCTACCCTGAGTCGAGGTTGCTCAGGTGGATTTTGTGTCCATGAGATCGTCGAAATCTGGGACTGGCCTCATGGGGACATCAAGTTTTATCCCTCTCTGGAATTTTTGCATATTTAAAAAATATTCTAGTCTATTCTGGGAAATAGTTCCTGTCCTGTTTTATGGCTCAGCCATCACCCCATGGAGGGATTTGAGAGCAGGGCTGCAGGTATAGATTCCTGAAAACGCAACATAAGGATAGGATTAGTTCATAGTGGGATTGCAGTCCTTCGGTCCTGGCTCTGGTCCAAGATACCCATGGGGCTGTATTGCAAATGAAGCTCAGGTAAGGAGCCACAATGGGTGTCCTGGGCAGCCAGCATTAAAGTGTGTGGGCAGCCAGCATTATGTGTGGTCTCAGGAGCAATGCAGGTTACACCCAACTCAGGGGATTTACATAACTCTAGAAAGCTTATGGGGGGCAAGAGGAGTTCATTTTTGTGGCTCAATGGTCCCCCATATGGAGGAATTTGAGAGAAGGGCTCTGGGGACGATGCCTGAAAATACAACCTATTGTTACAATTAGTGCCTAGGGCAATGGCCAGTCTGATCTGTTGACTCTGGTGCCAGCCACATGGGTGCCTGATTGGAGGTTGGGGATTAGGTTGAGGGACAGAATGTGTTTTAGTATCCAGTGCTAGATTCCATAAAGGAGGGTGGGTTTGGGGTTTCGGGCAGCTTTCTCCTAATCTGTGTGTTGCGTGCAACTCCATAGGGCATGTTTTCCTTCTGGCAGGCAGGAAATGTCCTGTGCTGTGGCCTTCAGTGTACCCTATTTGGAGGGCTTGTGGATCAGGAGTCTCTGGACAGAGGCCTGAGAAACTAGCTAGTGCTAGGGTTAGGGTCTAGGGCATGGCAGGCCCAACATGTGGACACTGAGGCAAGCACCAGGGAATCTGAGGTTAAAGCACATGTCAGGATATTTCTCAGGCTGAAGTTTGTGTCAGTGAGATATGCCAAATGTATGTTTAGCCTCATGGAGGCAAGGAGTTTTCTCCTGCTCGGGGGTTTTTGTGCAGTTCCAAATAGCTTGATCTATCCTGGGGGGTAGGTGCTGTGTTATTTTAGGAATCATGTTTCCCCCACATGGAAGGATTTGAATGCAGGGTTATGGGTATGGATGCCTGAAAACCCAGCCTAGGTTTTGGATTTGGTCCTAGTAGCATGGAAGGCCTTAGATCCTGACTCTGGGGCGGGCTACCCATGTGGCTTTGTTGAAAATGTTGCCCAGGCTATGGGTCACAATAGGTGTTTGTGTCCAGGATGGCCTGCAAAAGTGGGTGTGGCCCTTTTCAGTATGTTGTTTTTTCAATATGTTGATGACTGGAGATTTCCATTGCTGTACAGAAGGCTTTTAGTTTGATGTAGTCCCAGTTGTTTACTTTTTCATTGTAGTCTTGCTTGTGATATCAAATCCAAAAGTCAGTGTCAAGAAGAATCTCGAGAAACATTTTTCCAAAAAAATGTGTTAAGGGGATGAATGAATAGATCTATTCTGACACCTCTGTGCCACATAGTTTTAATAGGTTCTTGACTGGTTCAGTCAGCACAGCATCTGACTCTAGATCTCAGAATCCGGAGTTCAAATTTTGGTCATGGAAGTTATTATAAAAAAGCAGGGGTATTAATAACATTCTGCCCAATTTCCAGCTAGGTATTTTATGGGTGTAGCTGTTTTGTTGAAGTCTTTGCAGCATTGTGACTTTGTTGTTTCAGATCAGGTGGGATAGATGTTCAGTTGCATTGCTTTACTTGAGGTTGCCCAGTGTTTCCAAAGCCACATATGGTGGAGACTGTTGCTTCCCTATTTTACATTCTTGGAGCTTTTGTTGTAAATCAATTGACTACATATGTGTGGGTTTTTTTCCTGGGTTTTCTACTCTGTTCCATTGATCTGTGTGCCTGTCTGTGTGCCGATACCATATGATTTCCATTTGTACAACTCTAATACACTTTGAATTCAGAAAGCGTGATGCATCCAGGTTTGTTTTTTCTGCAGATGGCTTTGGCTATTCCGGGCCTTTTGTGGTATTATTCACTCTGTAGAATTATTGGTTTTATTTATAAAAAAGCCATTAGGTCTTGATGGGGTTTGCACTGAATATTTAGATTGTTTATGAAGTGTGGACCGTTGCATTACATATATTCTAGGGCTCCATTAGCATGGGATGTCTCCAGACTTAACTCTGTCTTTTTCAAATCCTTTCATTAATGATTTAATTTTCATTATGCAGGTCTTTCACCTCTGGGTGAAAATAATTCCTGTGTATTTTATTCTTTTTGAATGATTATCAGTTAAAAATTATTTTCTTAATTTCTGTCCTTGATAGCATGTTATTCGTGTATACAGATGAAAATCATTTTTGTATATAGAATCTGTGTCCTTAAGTTTAGGACTTAATCCATCTGTTAGTTCTACAAGGATTTTTGTAGTGTCATTAAGAGTTCAATATATGACACCATCTTCTCCTAATAAGGAAAAAATAAGCTGGTAATATAAGTTGATGTTATCTAAATGGCAAAAGAGGATTCAGATATGCTGAGTGATGGTTTTCAAATTGTCTAAAATGTTTTATGGTTAGTGTAAGCAAAGGAATCCATAAATATGGCTTGCTTTCTTTTACTGCTTTCTTTCAACCAGATATACAGAGCTGTGGTGTGGACCAGTTATTTTCCACACTATCTCACCGTACACCCTGTGCCTCTTGGGAAGCATCTACCATTCTCCCTACTTTCTATCCTTGAATCTAGGGCCTTACTCAGCTACTCAGAAAATATTTCTTCAAATAGTTCATTTGGGAGAAAGCCCATTTTCCACAGATTTCCTAGAAGACACACTCCAAAACGTTAAATTTTATGGAACTGTTTGGATCTCTCTGTGAATCCTTGAAGATGCCCAACCTCTTGTTTTGCAGACAGTTCAGCGAACTCCTGCAATGTCACCTGTGGCCACCAGAGGGGTGTTTGTGCACTTAACAAGGACATGGACACTGCTGCACCTGCACAGAAGATGCAAGATAGCCACCTTTTGGTCTTTCTTGACAATCTCAGCCAATTTCTTCAAGGAGAGAATACATATTATTTCACAGATTCTTGCGGATTTACAAGTACCTACAAGTGACAACCCAAGGTACTACAGTGAGTAAACCGCATCCGTTCCTACAACTACCAATACATAAAATTATAAATGATTGAATGAAGGTCCGTGGACCCTCCCTTCATAGAGACAGAAAATGAACCTCAAATGGGTCACAGATATAAATTCAAGAGCCAAAACTATAAAACTCAGAGAAGAAAGCCTAAGAAGAAATCTTTCCTGACCTTAGCTTTGGCTTCTGTTTCTTAAGGATGACACCAGAATCAACAGGTGGAAGAACAGGTACATGGGTAAATTGGCCACTGACATGAATGCCTTCCTCTGGACTCCACACATGCTCCCAGGCACCAGGAAGGAACTGTATGAGTCATTTCTTTCTACATCCCTCTTAGAAGTACCCATTACATTCTCCAATTTAGGGATGGGGTCTGTAGCTTCAGAGCCCTGCTTGTGGTCACCCAGCCATAAAGAGGCTGAGCAGGGGCTATAACTGCTGTCTCTCTGCCATTGGACTCTGTGTTCCATCCACATGTCTCACTCCTGGAACTCAGAGGTGCACAAAGCTCCGCATCCAACTCCAAGGCCTGGAGACCTCACTGAATTCAAGGGGCAGTGGTGCCACCTCTGACTTGGGCTTGTCCTGGGTCTGCTGTCTGATGATGCTGTGCCTTGGCACTGAGGACTCTCTGAGAAACAGCCAGCCTTTGTCTGGGTAGGAGGAGGTTTCTCCCTGGTTTCAAAGGCTCAGGTAACCTCATAGGTGAGAAGTTTCTTCTGAAGCATCTGTATGCAACCTTCTTGTGAGGTTAGGCCACAATGCTGGCAAGTCCTGGGTTCAAATCCTGCCTGTGACTCAATGTAGATCATGGAAATGTATAGCTTCTTAAAGCCTTGGTTTCCTTCTTCATCAAACAGAGACAGCCATTTCTACCTTCCACATAGAATTGTTAGGGGGATTGACTGATGTGATTCATGCTCTTAAAAGACGCTTAGTAATCTTTAGCTTTACCTGCTAAAATTAGCCCACAGGAAGCATATTACTTTCAAGGGCTCTGGGCCTCTGCCTTACTATGTCCCTTCAGCCTGCAAATTCAGGCTCCCCTGACTCAGTTTTCTTTCCCGAAAGCATTCATCCCCTGCAGTATGGGATCCCACAACGCTGGGGCTCATCCATCAGACCCAGGCCATGCCTGTGTCAGGAAGTCACCCAGAGCTTCTGTCCTGGACTTGGACAATCCTCAGTGTGGAGACTGGCAGGCTGGAGCCCCCAGAACTGTCACCAGTTTTTGGAACACATATGGTGGTGCCTTTCTCCCCAAAGCAGGGAAATTAGCTGCCCACAATTCCATTAGCATATTCCACTTTTTCCCCACTGTATAATTTTGGTACAAAGAATCTTAGACTTCCTTGGCTGCCTGGGTCCCACTGCCTTTTCATGGTTGGAGTTGAAAGTATTTTGTGGATGTCATTTTGGTTTTTGATGGACCTATTGGTAGGAGGAAACTTGGCCACTCCCTGCAAGCCAACACAAAGCCTGTGCCACTGACCAATATGGCAGCACCCGGACCATGGCAGCCCTTTCCCTAGTGCTCAGAGCTCTCCTTTCTCACTGAGGCCCACTCACTGTTTTTTCTCTCTCTTGCTGGAGGGAGAGCTCCAAATGTCCTCTCTCTGAGGATCTTTCTTCTCTGACTGTTTAGCTCTGTCTTATGACAGAGAAGACCAGAATTACTGACAATGACCTCTATGAAGGCATCAGATCAAGTGGACTCCCTCTTATCCGGCTTTGAGGGAGGAGAGAGGTCTGAGAAGGAAGCACAGCTCCCTCTCTCAGACAAGCTTAACTTTAGGGATACCAAGGGTGGGGTTGGCAGTGTCAGAGGGTCACAGCTAGAGCATCCTGAGGCATGTGGATGAGCAATGTCCAGTGTCAAAGCCCCTGGTTGAGGCCCTGTCCATCCTGTTGCTTCCATGAGCAGCCAATGCGCTTTGTAAAGGCCTGTCTTGCTCAAACACGTTCATGTGGTTCTTTCTGTTGCCACTGAAACTACATCTGGATGAACAATTTTCTGTAACCCACTGACGTGCACTGTCCTTAGAGGTTCCTCCCTGAGAGGATGGGGTTCAGCCAGGAAGTACAGGGAGCAAGCTGAGAGGAGCGGCCTGGCCTGAACCCCTCTGCTGGCCTGGAGTAAGGTCTGATTGCTCTAGTTAGCATATGAGTTAAGGAGCACGAGGGGCTGAAGTGGCTTGAGCGTGTCACAAGAAAGGGCATAGGTGAGGTGTGTTCCAGGACACAAGGCAGGGAAGCTTGTGGGAGAGGACATATGGGGGGGCAGGCTCTTCCTTGCTCTATGGCCACTCCTAATGTCCAATGACATCACTTCAGGCTTGTCCTCCTCATGATTTCAGGTCTCATCTATAGAATCTGGGATCCCTCCTTTCTAAACAACGCTTCTCCTTAATAAAGAAAGCATAGAGGAGCCAGCAGCAAGTCCCCCCAAAATGTGGTTAAATTGTGTTCTAGTATTGGTGTTTATAGAAATCATTTGTAGAGAAACAGAGATTCATGGCACAGACATGATTATCATTTACATTATTAGAGTCAAATAAATGGAAATGGCTTAGCTGTTTATCAGATGGTGCTGCTGAGTACTGTCTCTGAGAATGCCCAAAGGGAGAGCAGCGTTAGTGTCTGTCTACTGTGCATACATCAGGTTGAACAAAAGTGGAGCCTTAGAACCTTCAGGGCCCACTCTGTCACACACACAGACACACACAGACACAGACACACACAGACACACAGACACACACACACACACACACACACACACACACTACACTTAGAGGGAAAGGCAAGGGAGAAGGACACTGTGTATTATGGGTGATTATTTCTTGGTAGAAGGAATCTGCCTTCTTTTTTTTCCATATTTAAATCATTATTTACTGTAGAAACATAGTGTGGAAAAAAACTAAAGAAATATTTCCTTCATTACCTAACTTGTTAGCAACAAATGAGAATATTGATAAGATTTTAATATTTTATAATATGCCTATTAGAATAGTTTAAATGTAGACTATCCAGGAAAATGAAAAATTAAAGGCATCTTGTGGACCCAGACATTTCTCTTGTGGTTTCTGATTTTCAAGGCATCCTTATAGAAGGAAACCTTATCACAGATAATGAAAATAGTTCATTTTGGGGCTTCCCATTTTCTTTGTTCTTTCAGGAACATACATTTGTAATAAAACGTTATTTGTATGAAACAATTAAAAAATGTGAATCACTCTTATGTTCTGCAGACAGACACGGAAGGCCATATCGTAGGATTCCAGGCACATGAAAATCCAAGAGGAGGTAAAGTACCAGAGACAGAGAGAAGAGCAGTGGTTGCAGGGACTGGGGTGAGGGAATGAGCAGTGAGTGATTAGTAGCACAGATGTCTCTGAGATGGAAATGTTGTAGAAGTAAGTGGTTGTGCCAAACTCTGAATGTACCTAATGAGACCTCGATATACCACTGAAAAGGATCTGAGTAAAATTTTATGTAAACTCAATTCTATTTTATTAAATGAACAAAATCTATTAAGTCATTTTACAGGTGCATACAAAACACAAATATTATAAAGAAGGCAATGACAGGGGAGGGGAAGGCATTGTCTGGGGCTTCAGCCTGCACCAGCTGCTGCTCAGGGGCTGAGGCTGGTTGCTCCACTAAGGTAGGTGTTGGCTCAGGCCGTTCAGGAACTGCAAGTGCAGGAGCAGGACCCTGCTGGACCTCCAGGTCAGGCAAAGGGGCTGCTGGCTCTTGCATCTCAGGAGAGTGAATAAGAGCCCTGACTACCAGGGCAGGTGATGTCGCTGCACTTCTTGACTGGTGAGCCACAACAGCAGGATGGGGTGGGCCAGCTTAGGCCCCAAAGATGCAGCAGGTGCCATAATGGGTGCTGGGATGAGTTCCTGAGGTTGATCAGGGATCTTGCTCTGGGGCTGGTGCTATAGCTCCAAGAAGAGAATGTATTATCAGCACGACTGACTTCCCTATTGCCTCATACATAAAAGAAACTTTTCCCACCACTCAATGTGGTCTAAGTTCAAGACCCAATTCCTGGAAGGTCTCCCCATCTGAAGCCCATGGGGGCAGGGATCTGAGACTACTCACTCCTCTTGGCCCAGCTACAATCTATGGAGGCTTACTCAGTGTGGCCCACCCTGTATCCTCCTCAGGCTTTTATCAGTCAGCTCCAGTCCTCCTCATCACAGCCTCTGGCTGCATGGGCTCGAGGTGTTGCAGCTATGAGAGCAGAAGCTGGGAACATCGCTCCAGGTCTGAGCCTGGCATATTGAGACCCAGGTATGCCTGTAGGCTATTCAGGCTGGGAAATTCTGGGGGATGGAAAAAATCCCTGGGATATTGATCCAGCCATGTGCTCAAGATGGAATAGATGGTCTTAGGGACAGACAGGTAGGCAGAGAAGTCAGAGGACAGGGCACCTTCCCAAACCAATATCCCAGGGAACCCTGTGTGAATCTGGGTCCTGGGCTTCCAGTCCCTGTCAGAGACCAGTCCTACTCCTTTTTCACCTGCAATCTGGTAGTCCTGCCTGAGACAGACCTTGTCGCAAATGGAAGGGTAGCAGAAATTAACTATGAATGTGGGCCCTTGACCAATGGTGTGAGCATTTCTGCCCTCCTCAGGGTAGCTGGACACACTCTTCAGCCTGTCTTCTTGTCCACTTGCCACTTAAATTCAACATCATGTGTCCAGGGAGGTGTGGTGCCTGGCCTCTTCATTACCCTCACTGCACATGCCACTACTCTGGGAAGATACAACCAAGATGGGAACCAAGGGACTCTGTCTCTAGCTAGGCCTGCCCAGGACCCTCCAAATAGCTCAAAAGTTACCTCCTGTGCCCATCTGCTGCCTTATTCACTGGGTGCCATGAGTGGGTCTCCTTCCACTGACACTAATCTCCCACATGTGTGGGATGTACGGTCTCTGAGTTCTCACTGGGTCTCCTGAGAACCCTCTGAGCATCCAGTGTCCAGATTCCAACAGACTTCTCTGTGATTTTTTCTAAATCCTCAGTTCTGGGTCCCAGAATTGAGGTAGAGATAAGGCTGGGAGGGGGCAGGCAGGGAGAATGACCCTCTCAAGCGTTGAAGCTGTCCTCCATCCCCCTATGCTCTCCCACAGTGCTCACACACCATCCACATGTCCGCAGGACATCTTCCCATTTTCTAGAAGAAGCTCTCAGACCTTTAACCTAAAGCAGGAATAACAGATATATGGATGAGAGTTCAGCAGCCTCTCTAAATTACAGTGCCTCGCCATCCTGGTGGAAAGGGAAGGCCCTCTTTAATCAGGGCCATGGATGTGCTCTGGCACAGATAAGAGGCACCTCATGAATCCTCTTTTCACCCTGCCTTCAATGACACTGGTGTGAACAAGAAGGGATCACCAGGGTATCCACTATGCTCAACCTCCTCCATCCCATGGGCAGGAACACCCACAAATTCCTCTTTCCCTAAAACTCAAGAGGAAGGAATGTGGCTGCCCTTGGATAGTTCAGAGGGGTGGGCATTACCTAGTCTGCTCAGTATTAAGAACCTTATGGCAATTCTTTTTTTTTTTTCATTTTTTAAAATTTATTTTCAGCATAACAGTATTCATTGTTTTTGTCCTTATGGCAATTCTTGCCAAATTCCCTGAGGTTTTGAGGAAGAGGTTTGAGCCAATGTCTGCAGCATGTGAAAAATCCATTCCCCTGGGGTTTCTGGAAGCCAGAGTACTGGAAAGTAGGCAAGCAGCAAGAGAACATCTTTCCTTATCAGATGTCTCCAGCCAAGTAACCCTGATACTGGACTACACTAGAATCTGGGTGCCTAGTTGCAGGGGTTCCAAGTTCTGTCGGGGTCTGTGGTCAAGGAAGTGACATCACTGCCTGGGATACCCTACAACAGTCCACTCCTGGTTTGACATGTACACAAACAGTGCTCTGGTCTGCCATCTCCTTATCGCCTTTCTCCATGAAATGCCACATATGTACACAGTGACATCAACACACCCCTCTCCTCAGGGCCCCAGGGAAGATCTGGGTGCAGCCAGGGCCCCAGCTTGGAAACACACCTGGCTTCAGACACAACTCTCTATTCTTACCTGTTTTTGACGTTGGATAAACCGTTGTGCCTGAGAGGGATGGTCTTCTCTCTAAAATACAAATGATTCTAGCAAGTCCTTCTACCGGATATCCATAGGAGTAGGTTGGATAATATCCATGATGTTAGACAAGTGGTGTCCCATGTAGAAAATACCTCCAATCAAATTTCCTTCCTCTTATCAACTTCTTTGAATCTGCTACTAGTCAGATTCCACCACACAGTCCCTACTGGTTTGTGTGTTTTTGTGTGTACATGCACACTCTCTCCTATGTGAAACACATGTGTTCATCAGTGCTCACATTCTGGAGTGCTCACAGGGTAATAGCTTGGGTAATATCTTCCTAAATTATTAGGCTTCTAATTTTCAATGCAAACCCTGAAGAAGTGATTGGATCCTTGTCCCTTGAGGGTCAGAATCCACCCTTACCCATAGAGATCGCCTGCCCCGTGATGTAAGCCATTACCTTCTTTCCAAAGGGTGTGATGTCCATCCAGTGGGGAGCCATGACCTGGGGTCCTCCTCAGACAAGAATATGGGGTGATGTCTCCTATGTGGGATATCAATGATCACCCTCATTTTGATACCATTTCCATGTCAATAACCAGTTCCTTCTAGACAACCTTTTCCTGAGCCACCAGTGAATGGCTAGGTGTATCCAGGTCCCCAAATTTGAGGACACACAAAGATCTGGGTTTATGCCTGGTAAGCCTTCCTTCCAGTCTGATCCTGGGCAAGGCACAGACCCTGCAGGGATCATCACCTTCTCCCCTCAGGGGTACCGTTGGTTCCCCAAATCCTCTGTAAACATCCTTGTGTAACCCCCTCCACTGAGTGTGATCTGGATCTACTGATTGACTTTTATTCCACAGAAAATGGTATCATGACCCAAAGGCCCTGCTTAGATTTAGTTATAAAATCTCTCTGCTCAGCCCCAAGTTGACTGTGACCCATGTTCTCTATCAGATCCTCATACTGGAGTACAAGCCCTTAGGTTGAACCATGACACAGACATATGCACTTGGCCTATCACTGTTGGCCAACAACAGACAGAGAAACTCAGGTCTTTGAGATGGGCCATATCTAGCTAATGCCCCATAAGTGAGCTCAGGTTCTCAGTGAGGCAGGTCCTCCCTTGGTGTTGGTAACAGCTCCAACCTAAAGAGAGACTCTTGAAGGAGCCCCCAGGTGAGCACTGTTGGATTCTTGATCCCCTGAGATCGAGAGACAATGTTTGTGGTTCAACCACTGAGTATGGGGAAACGTGGTCACACAGCACTGGGAGAATGGCCCTGATACTGTCGAAATGCCCCAGGCCCTGGTCCACCTACCCTCCCTCTTTGCTCTCTTCCTCAGATTCCTCTGGCCACCCTGGCCTCCTTTCTAACCTCGACTCTGGGAACATCAAAGTCTGCCTCCTATCCTCTGCTCCATGGTGCCCTCTGACAGGCTGAATACACACAGATTTGAGCAGGGCTGTCTCCTTCTTTTCCTGCGACAGGAATTCGCAATGTCATCTCCGAATAGCCTTGTCATACCCCTCACCTGGTGGAGCTCAGGACTTAGTTGTAGTCCCTTGCTTTTTTCTATGGATGAATTGCTCTTTTCATTCACAATTTTGTTTCTTGTTTGTCCATCTACTCCTCTAGAGACCCTGAAATCTTAGAGGGAGAACCTGGTTGGTTGATAAGCACTGGTACCATCTGAGTGTGCAGTGCCCAATGGCTAAATGAACACAAGACAGGATCGATCCCAACACTGACCAGCTCCATTGTTTGAGCCTCATTGATTTTGCTCATGTGTAAGTTCTTTTGTTTTCTTTGCTTTTGTTTTTTAAGATAACTATACCTGACGTGGGGCTCAAACTCATAATCCTGAGATCAAGGATCCTACTGTCTGAGAAAAACAGGTGCCTCTTTGGTCATTTTTAAAGGATTTAGGATGGTAACTATCGAAGTTTGGTGATTTCAACATGTTGTAGGTATATTACATTAGGTTAAATTACCAAGTAACTCCCCAAATTTTGGTAGCATGTCACCACAGATTTACTCCCATGAAAGTGATGTGTGGCTCTTAAAATTAGGAGACTGAAATCCTTTATGTGGTTTTTTAGGAAGGCAGATTCTCTCCACCATCACCCTTCTCACTCCTTGGGTTGTCTTGCACCTCTGATGCCATCAGCACAAGAGGAAAGATGACAAAGAAATACATAAAAGAGGGTGTTTTCAGCCAGGTCTTGAAGGCCTAAATGTACACTTTTATGCTCAATCTTTTATTTTTTTTCAGGTATTTATTTCTTTATTAGAGGGAAAAGAGCACAGGAAGGAGGGGAGTGGCAGAGGGAGAAGAACCAGAGAGACGCTGAGATGAGGAGGACAGGGTTTGGCTGACATAGACTTGTGGAGGGAACAGTTTAGGCCACACAGAGCAAGTCTCCATCAACTGGTAAGCCATGAGTAATCAGTACTCTCTCAGATCCCTGTGCCCATGACCAGCCATCAGGGGAGACTTCCAGGGATTGCTTCATGAACTCAGAGAACATTGAATGGTGGGGAAATTTTCCTTACTTAGGAGGGGCATGAAAAGTCAATCATGGTGATGATACTTTCTCTTCTTGGACCAACAGCACCAGCCACAAAAGAAGATCCTGAACCACTTCAAGAGCTCCTCTAGCTCCCACTGTGGTGCCTGGGCAGATTCATAGCTCAAGTGGTGTGGGTGGGAATAAGTTGTGCGGGTGATATGGCTGTGGCTACAGCCGAGGGGAGGTGCCTACTGAAAAGTTTTTATTGACAACGAAGTGCATGATTGAAATACTTATGAGTCTACTACCGTGGGAGACATTCCTGGCTTAAAAGTGTTCAAGTGGTGAAGCAGATTGGAATCCCAGGTGTGACAGTATGATCTCAGGATCCTGAGGGGTCAGAAGAAAAACAGGTGGGGCCCGAATGTTTCAGAGTTCCCAGACATCAGTTTGGGAAAAATGGCTGAAAACCACGAAGCTAGCTCCTGGCTTTCTGCTCTGTGTAGCCCTATACCCCGAATCACAGCATGGTTGGGCATTCACATTTTTGGGAGGGTTCCAGCAAAAAACAAAAGCATGACAAAACTTACAACACTCTGCAGGTATCGTGTGGGTCTGTGTCACAGGAATCCATAGAAATTGGTGTTGATGATGCCTGGGTGGCTCAGTTGTTTAAGCAACTGCCTTCAGCTCAGGTCATGATCCTAGAGTCCGGGGAGCGAGTCCCATATCGGGCTCCCAGCTCCATGGGGAGTGTGCTTCTCCCTCTGACCTTCTCACAAATAAATAAATAAATAAATAAATAAATAAATAAATAAATAAATAAGTAAATAAATAAAATAAAATACATAAAATAATAAAATGTGGATAGATAGATAGATAGGTAGATAGATAGATAGATAGATAGATAGATAGATAGATAGATAGATAGATAGATAAAATCTTTAAAAACAAAAAAATATTGGAGTTAGAACTCAGTTGCGTGACTGAAATAAAAATGTCTTTTCACTGGCAGTGTGAACACAGAGTTCTGGCAGAAACTGAGAAGTTAATTCTGGTGGATTGTTTTTTTCTGTGAGGGTTCACTGAAGAGTTGGGGTACAAATTTTCAGTTCCTGGATAGAGAACAGGTTGCAGTGATATTCATCTCACCCATTGGCATTGCAAGCCTTCAGGGAGTAAAACAACACCACATACTGGAATCCAGAGCTGCTTACACAGAGGCCTGTCTCTGCTGCTTAGGAGAGCTGCTTTTGCACTAGCTGACTTACACTTGAGGATCAAGGCAAGAGATCCCTCCCCTTGAACACAATCACGAACGACTCCCTCCACTCAAGTTTACTGATAATAGAGGGTTGCAAAGCTTCAGAGCTAAGGGAAAACACTAAGTAGCATTCTTACATTTTTATTTTGTAGGCTGTTTAATTTTTTTCAGGTTTTTCATATTTTTCATCTCTTTTAAAATAATTTGTGTTACAGAGAGAGAGTGTGGAGGGGGGGCTTTGGGCAGAGGCAGAGAATCTTGAAGCAGACTGCCTGATGAGCACAGAGTCCAACTCTGGGCAGGATCCCAGGTTGATTTCAGATCAATCTGAGCTGGAACTCAACAATCGTGCCACCCAGGCTCCCCTCCAAGAGTAGCTTTAATTGAGAAGAAATTAAAATAGGATCAATCCTAAATATGTACGAATAAAAAAGAGGAGTAAAAGAAGGAAGGGAAAGAAGAAAGGCAAAAGCAGAGAAAGAATAGTCATGGAGTAATATGAATTTTACTAAAGTGTGACATGAGACAAAACTAAAGAAAGAAAGAACTTTATTAGTAGTATCTTTGTGGTATGACCAAATGTGTTTTGTATTTATTCTACATGCTTGAAAAACTATCTTTCTATTTTTTTAAACTATGCATGAGTTATGTCATTTTTATCTTTAATATTGAAGGGAATGATGTTATATAATTTACTTTCTCAAATGTCTTAGGACTTCTGGCAGGAATTCTCCTCAACCACACTGTATCGCCAAAGGTCTTGGAGGTGATCCTTGACTGTGTTCTTGAACATGAAACAATAAAGTAGACGTTCCTGCATCGTGTTTGTTTCTTTTTTTGTCCTTACTGCAATGATAAGTACTAGTTAATTTAGTTACGTACATATTACGTGTCTTTTTCCCTATCACTTATCAACCCAAAAAGGCAGTCACCTTTTCTGTTTTATTCACCAGTATAGAATCAATTGCCTAGCACAATGACACATGAGGTAGGAACTCAATAAATACCTTGGAATGAATAAATATGTAAACCAAGAGAAATTCTTTCAGAGTTTAGAAGTATAATT
The DNA here is from genome assembly GCF_002288905.1 of Enhydra lutris kenyoni. NCBI lineage: Eukaryota > Metazoa > Chordata > Mammalia > Carnivora > Mustelidae > Enhydra > Enhydra lutris. Next base: position 320,553 of record NW_019154213.1, on the reverse strand, counting down.
GAAAATCTATAAATATGAAATAAAGATTTATTCATTGGAGCAAATGGTTGCAAATTTGTTGTCACAAAATGGGCCAGATTTTTTTCTTTTTACTACTCTTTCATTATTATTTTTCGCTAAGATTTGTTATTCCCCAAAGTGAAAAATAGCCATATTGCCTGAGAAAAGAAAAAATAATTGTTTTGGACATAGTGTAAACACCAGAACCAGCACTAAGTTGAGGCTATTGATGCAACCAGAGCACAGGCTGTCAGGAGACATGCACACCTAGGTTTGTGCAAGCCTCTTCCATGAATCTTCATGACCCTGCAAGTGATTGGCCCCTGAAATTTTGTATCCTAGGGGCCTCACTTGTCTCATTCTGGTATCTCTTTTAATTTATCTATTATTTATTCTTTATATAAACTTATCTTTGAAAGAGAAATGAGTGCATTTCCAGACTATCTCAGCTTGCCAACAATAGGTTCATGAATGTCCTTCTTTTCATATACAGATTTCTTTCCATCTCTTGACTGCCTGCCAAACCCACATAACAAAACTTCCAGATTGGTGACAACTATCTATTTCCTTTCCTCCAATCCCATACTGCTAATTGTGACCAAGTTTAGTTGCTGCACTAAACATTTTTGTTATCCAGACTTAGCTGGTGTGTAATGAGACTTGGTACTCTTTTCTTCTTCATCACTTTGTGCAGGCCAGAGATTACAAATGATGTGTTGGGTCTCAGTGCATAGACACCTTTCTTTGCCTTCAACATACTTAATGTTAACTACTTCCGAACATTTAAAATTATCAATTTTATAGGAAAATACAGATGTACAAAATCTCAAAAATAAAAGAACACATTTTAGAAGATTTTCCTTTATTTGTTTTAGAGAAGAAGGGAGATGTCGTGCATGTGCATGTGCATGAGTTGGAGGAGGGGCAGAGGCAGAGGGAGAGGAAGAGAAAAGTAAATAGACCCTATGCTGACCATGCAGCCCAACATAATTCTTGATCTCACAACCCTGAGATCATGACCTGAGCCAAAACCAAGAGTTGGATGCTTAATCAACTGAGCCACCCAGGTGCCCCATAAAACACATTTTTTTAAGAAAATCTGACAAGGGTCTTTTAACACATGGCTCCAGTCAGCTAGAGTTTTCTTAACATTCAACTGAAATAAATGCCTTTCTTAGAAGCTGCCAATGGGCTTACCACAGATAAAATGTTTCTTCTCAGTTTTCAGTTAATTTCAGACATCTGAATTTTCCAATGATACCTAGCACTCATATATGAAAATTCTATGACAGTGGGATGGGGAGATCCCCCTTTCTAGCAAATGTAAGTTACTGCTCAACTCACTCCAGAAAACACAAGATCCCAAACATTTCCACATTATGTTTATAGACACAAACTCGTTAGGCTAAGAAAAGTCCCCTTCACATTCCAAACACCCATAGCACTGATATTGTTCTCTTTATTTTATTTTTAATTTTTTTTAGAAAAAAATACTGTAGTATCATTAACATACTATATTATACTAGTTTCAGGTGTACAATAGAGTGACTTGATAATTCTGTACATTACTTGATGCTTAACATGATAAACGTAGTCACCATCTGTCACCACACTGCATTGTTACAGTATTATTGAACATATTCCCTATGCTGTACTTTACATTTCTGTAACTTATGTATTTTGTAAGTGAAAAATTTTTACCTCTTTATCCCCTTTATCTCTTTTTCCCATTCTCCTACCCATTTTCCCTTTGGCAATCACCAGTTTTTTCTCTGTATTTAAGAGTTTGGTTTTTGATTGTTTTTCAGATTCCACATATAACTGAAATCGTATGGTGCTATTATTTTTATAGTACTGTCACTCCTCTTAAACTTCACATGTCTTGTCTTTTAAAATCTGTACCACAGGGGGATGGAGAAAGTACCAAACTTGTATCCCACGTAATATATATATATATATATATATAATATACACACATATATATGTAATATATATAATATAATATATAACATATATGTAATATATATACGTGTATATATACACATACATACATAATGTGTGTATATATATATATACACACATTATGTGTATACACACACACAGTATACAGGATAGAGAGGTAGATTCTGTGAATAAGAAAGTGTGAAAGTTGAGAGCTTTGGAGTTAAAAACTGAAATTCCAGAAGTGGATCCCTTGTTCAAATTTCAACATTACACATTCCTATCTTGCTGGCCAGGAGTCACACCTATAATGTCTTTACCGAAGTATTCTTCCAGCCAACAATTCTTGTTTTCTCCAGATCATGCTTTTCTTGTGTTTTTCAGTGTGGATAGGCTGACAGTTTTCTGAGTATTCAAAGTCTGATTCCTTTTTGCTTAACAACTGCTTAACAATTCCTTGTTAAAATCATCTCTAAGCTCTTGCACTTTACTATGAACTGTAAGAAAAATCCAGATTGTACCCTTGACATTTTTTTTTCTTAGAAATCTCCTCAGGTAATCATTCAAACTCATCACAAATATATTCTGTTTTCCAGAAAACACTAAGCACAATTCAGCCAAGTGATTTACCTCTTTATAACAAAGATCGCCTTTCCTCAAGTTTCTAATAACATTCTTCATTCCCATCAGAGACCACATGAGCATCACCTTTAAAGGTTCATAGTTCTACAAACAGTCTCTTCAAGTCAGTGTAGACTTTTCTAACATGCACCTTGTAATTCTTCCAGCCTTTCCCCTCCCACTACCACAAAGTCACTTCCATATTTACAGGTATTTATTACAGCACCTCCCTACTTTTCAATGGCAAAATCTCCATTTCGTTGCTAGGATTGTGTTAACAGAATGCCAGCCACCAGACTGGGTAGCTTAAACAAAAGAAATTTATTTTTTCAGAATTCTGGAAGATGGAAGTCCAAAATTAAGGTATCAGAAAATTTGGTTTATCCTGAAGCTTCTCTTCCTGGCGTGGAGACTGGACCTTCCTGCTGTATCCTCACATGGTCTTTCCCTATGCAGGTCCATCCTTGGTGTCTCTTCCCATTCTTATAAGGGCACCTGACTTATTGATTAGGATTTGGTTAGGATTTAATTTTATTTAAGCTACTTAATTATGATTTAATTTAACCTAATTGCTTCTTTAAAAGATTTATTTTTTAAAGATTATATTTATATATTTGACAAAGAAAGATCACATTTAGGAATAGAAACAGGGAGAGAGAGGAGAAGCAGGCTACTTGGTGAGCAGAGAGCCAGATGCAGGATTCAATCCCAGGACCCCAAGGGAAAAAAAAAAGTGTGTGTGTGTGTGTGTGTGTGTGTGTGTGTGTGTGTGTGTGTGTGTGTACAGATACAGATATAGATACAGATATAGATATATATATATATAGATAGATACATTGATATATAGATAAAGATATATATCATATCTTTATCCATTCTTCCATTGATGGACATCTAGGTTCTTTCCATAATTTGGCTATTGTGGACTTTGCAGCTATAAGCATTAGGGTGCACATGCCCCTCCAGATCACTCTATTTCTATCATTAGGATAAGTATCCAGTAGTGGGATTGCTGGGTCATAGGGTAGCTCTATTTTCAACTTTTTGAGGAAACTCCATACTGTTTTCCAGAGTGGCTGCACTGGCTTGAATTCCCACCAATAGTTTAGGAGGGTTCCCTTTTCTCTACATCCTCACCAACACCTGTTGTTTCCTGACTGGCTTTTTTTAGCCGTTCTGACTGGTGTGAGGAGGTATCTCATTGTGGTATTGATTTGGATTTCCCTTGTCCTGAGTGATGTTGAGAATTTTTTCATGTGTCTGTTGGCCATTTGGAGACCTTCTTTGTAGAAATATCTGTTCATGAGGTCTGCCCATTTCTTGAATGGAATATCTGTTCTTTGGATGTTGAGTTTAATAAGTTCTTTATAGATTTTGGAAATTAGCCCTTTATCTAATATGTAATTTGTAAATGTCTTTTCCCATTCTTTTGGTTGTCTTTGGTTTTGTTGACTGCTTCCTTTGCTATGCAAAAGCTTTGGATCTTAATGAACTCCCAATAGTTCATTTTTGCCCTTGCTTCCCTTGCCTTTGGCGATGATTCTAGGAAGAAGTTGTTGTGGCTGAGGACAAACAGGTTACTTCCTGTGTGCTCCTCAAGGATATTGAGGGATTTTTGTCTCACATTGAGGTCTTTCATTCATTTTGAGTCTATTTCATTGTGTGGTGTAAGGAAATGGTCCACTTTCATTCTTCTGCATGTGGATGTACATTTTCCGAGCACTATTTATTGAAGAGACTGTCTTTTTTCTATTGGACGTTCATTACTGCTTTGTCAAAGATTAGTTGAGCATAGACTTGAGAGTCCATTACTGGGCTCTCTACTTTCTTGCATTGATCTGTGTGTGTGTGTTTGTGCCCGTACCATACTATCTTGATGATTACAGCTTTGTAATAAAGCTTGAGGTCTGGAATTGTGATGCCATCATCTTTGGTTTTCTTTTTCAACATTCCTCTGGCTATTTGGGGTCTTTTCTTGTTCCATATAAGTTTTAGGATTATTTGTTCCTTTTACTTGAAAAAAGTTGATGGTATTTTCATAGGGATTGCATTAAATGTGTAGATTGCTCTATGTGGCATAGACATTTTCACAATATTTGTTCTTCCAAGCCATGAACATGGAACATTTTTCCATTTCTTTGTGTCTTCCCCAATTTCTTTCATGAGTACTGTATAAATACAGAGTACTCAGTATTTCTGGGTACAGATACTTTGTCTCTTTGGTTCGATTTATTCCTAAGTATCTTATGGTTTGTGGTGCAATTGTAAGTGGGATCGACTCCTTAATTTCTCTTTCTTCCATCTTGTTGGTGTATAGAAATGGAACTGATTTCTGTGCATTGTTTTTATATCCTGAAACTTCACTGAATTCCTGTATGAGTTCTAGCAGTTTTGGAGTGGAGTCTTTTGGGTTTTCCACATAAATTATCATGTAATCTGCAAAGAGTGAGAGTTAGGCTTCTTCTTTGCTGTTTCAGATGCCTTTTATTTCTTTTTGTTGTCTGATTGGTGAGCTATAACTCCCACGACATGATAAAGTAGAGGAAATGGATATGTGGAACAGGTGCGCAGAGGAAGCAGAGAAGACAAGTTAAGTTCACATATACTTTGCTGCTTTCCTATGTTTTTAATACCACCTCATAAGAATTTTTGATCTTTTAACTGAAAAGCACAGGCAAGGTTTCATGGTTGTGCTAGAAATAAAAATCTTTATTAGAGAAAAAAAAAGAAGCATTCCAGGATGCTGTCCATTTTTGAGGTGCAGATCTCATGACAGGACTGACTTGAGTGGAGGAGTGATGGGAAAGAAAGGGTCATCTTCCACTCCTGTTCCATGAGACCTGAGACAACCAGCTCCTCCCTTGGCCCAGGTCTGTGGCACTCAGACTGTTCATCCCTGAAAACCTAGAGTCTTTCCCTTCCCTTTGCATTATTTCCCAGTTCAGAGGACCTGATCCTGAAAACTGACTTGCTTGTTACTCAGGTGAAATGATTCTGTGTGATGACAGATAACCCCCTCAGCACAGAGCAGCAAACAGGCCCCAGTACCTTATGCATCTGACCCTTGGGCATTCTAGGGCTCAAGGTCATCTTCCAGGGCCTGAGAGGTACCCAAACACCCACCCTGCTGAGCCCCTTTTCCATCTATCACTGTGACACCTGCTAGTTCTATAGATTCTATCACTGCTCAGCCTGGGCCTTGGAGGGGCTGGAGATTGCCCATTCCCGAGGACTTCCATCAGCCATGAGGCCAACAAGAGAGCTGCCTCTTGGCTCCCCCATGAACACTTCTCTCTCCTAAGTCAGCTAATGTAGTGCCAGTTATTTCCTTCCTGAATTGTGTGGACTTGGAATGCATTTTGTTGAATAACCATTACACTTAATGTTGGAAGTTTACTATTTTTTTAAATGTAAAATCAATTAATTAACATAAGCTGTCTATATTAAGCAGTATTTACTTCCAGTTGTTTTAAAAATATGTTAACATAAAATATAAAATAAAAAGAATTCTGAACCAAGAAAGCTCTTGAATTATTATGAAACAATTACCCTACGGACTGCCACTGAGGTCATTCTCCCTCTCACAGAACCTTAGTGATGGAAAGTCATCATAGATTGTCTGTTAACCATCTGTCCTTACATTCTTTCAAGGCATTTCTTGCCTATATTTCGTCATCCCTCTTCAAGGGGTCATGGGAAAAATATAGCCTGAGTTCTTGCATAATGACTTGAATGTCTTGCATAATGACTTGCCAAGACTTTTATTCTGTATAAATCAGGTTTTCTAGCTATAAAATCCATGCTTCACAGTGTCTTCCCTTCAGTGTCTTTCAATACATTACTCCATTTTCTTGTGGTACAAAATACAGCATTCAGAAATGTGGATGACATTGTCATTTCTTTTCCTTTATATGTCATCTGCTCCTTTACCCTAGATGCCCAAGGATTTCATTTTTTCTTTATGTTTTAATTAAATTTTGCGTTTCAATTTTAATTAATTTTTCTCTCAATGATTTTACTAAACCTGACATTTGTCATTCTGAGTCAGTGCTCAGGTACTCTGTTAATAAACCAATTGAAAGGATTTATTGTGTTTCAAAGAATTTCTGTATTATGACTTTTAATGTTTTTGTGTCTTTGCTTTGGTTTTCCCAGAGGCATTCCAAATATTCATTCCCTTTCCGTAACTTCACATGTTAATATTTTCTCTCAAATCTTGCAGTCTCTTTCTTAATTTCTTTTTAGCATTTTTCTCTTTTCACTTCCCATTCTCGTACAGCACGGTCTGCTGCCTTTCGTTTACTACTTTACATTTCACTTAGGAAGTGATGTTTCGATACACTGCTTCTTCTTCCCTGAGACCTGTACTTTCCTCACTGAGTTTTTCTAACTCTAATTTATGGTGTCATTCAATATCCTGTTTCATTTCCCTAATGCCTTTTGCTTCATTTTGGAAAAAAAAGCACATGAAAGTAGATGATGTCTGTCAGGAATTGATGCCTTCATTTTCTTCAGTGGGGCTGTTCTGAAGGTACTCCCCTTTCCTCTTACAACCCTCTGCCTGGGAGTCCATAGCACTATTTTTCTGCCACTAAACTTGTTTTCTTGGATTTATAGAAAGCAATATGTCTTAACTGCTTAAGCCTTAAGCCTCTAGCCTCACAGAGATCTCTCTCTCCTATTGTTGCTCTGAAATGCTCAAATTCATGGTGGCTTGGTTTTGGAGATTTTCTAGCTGTATCCCCCTACCCCTCATTCATTGGGGTTTGCTCTCTCACTACTTCTACTGCAACTATCCTTCGCCATTTTGGTTCTGTTCTTTAATGCAGTGTGCAGCCTATATAACTTAGAAGGGAAAACTGACTTCATCTTCCCCAAATCTATAGCCACTCTTTTACATGGGTATCTATTTTCAGATTAATTTAACATTAAGGTGATTATCAAATATATACATGTGTTTAAATTATTTCATTTTAGAATTTCTTCTAGGCTTATTTTTAATAAGTAATTTATTCTTATACATATTTTTAGTTTTTAAAAATTTATTCTAGTCGTGGATTTTCTTTGATTTTTGTTTTTTAATATTCAAGTCTTTTGATTTTAGAGTAGTCAATTACATTTCATTTATTTTATTTTAAAAGGTAGAGTAGAGCAACTGATTTTGTTAATACAATCTTCTCTGCTAGGTTTAAAAAAAGGGGGGGGGGGAGATCCCAGCACAAAGAAGCTTACACTCTTAGGCAATCTTCTTGTCGTCCTGAGTCAGGAGGCAGATGCTCCATGATATGGGGAAAGGTGGTGGTAGATTCAGGTTATCTTAGCTTTCCAAATTGATCATTAGATACTTTGCATTTCAGGCCAGGGGAAAGACAGGTGGTGTTCTAGTATTTCCAGTGCACCACCCAAGGGAGAGCATCCTCCAGAGTAGGGCCTCAGTGATAGAAAGAACCCAATATCTTGACCACACTTGCCAGCACCTTCCCCTTGACAACCAGCAGTGGGGGTCAAGGATGAGAAAGACTGTCATCCTGCCTCTCCCAAGATGCTGTAACCCTTGAATTGGGAGACAAAGAGCCCTATGTCCTTGGCTGCAGCCATCTGGAGTGGACTTTGTTTCATATTGAGCTGGGGATGGGGAAGGGAGGAAGAAGGTTGTGGTTCAAGTGTCACATATTCCTACTGTTCTTACTAACTAGGTTGCCTTGAATACATTTTCTTCATTTGCTATATGTACATAGGACCATTTGTGGACCCTCTCATTTTTAAAAGTCATCTTCACCACTTTCACTGGACAGTTGTTCAAGATACCCATGATGGAAATGATAGTCCTAGCTGGTAGTTTTGAGACCGTTTGTTATTCAGTAAATGTAAGTGAATACAATTGCAATGAGTAGAGATATTTAAAAACTAACAGACACAAGGAAATGATTAGAGGTCTATGAAAGGTTTGGCATTTACAAAGTCTGAAATCTTTGTCCATTTCTGCTTTTTCTTATATCTTCTCCTTTTTATTTCATGAGCTTTGTTTCTTTCATTTTTTTTTTTTTTTTACCATATGCTGGTTTTTATTCTTGGCAAAACTAACTACAGTAATTTCCTTACACCAAGAATGACTGTACCCTCCTTTAGAGCAGATCAGCATTTCTGTCTCCCATGAGGCTGGAACCCTATCAGTCACAGACCACCTCAAACCACATTCATAGTTTGATGTTGGTTGACAGATCCCTAGCTAGTCAGACTTCAAGGGCACATCGGCCTGTTCCTTTGCTGTCTCCTTTCAACTCCTTCCCTGCAGGCTCCTGAGTTTGAGGAGAACAGTGTGTCTTATCTTCTCAGGATCCTTGGGGTCCCAGAGTAATATGTGCAGAATTCCCCATAAATTTCTTGTGATGGTTAATTTTGTATTTTGACTTGGTTCATCTCATTGTGTCCATATATTTTGTCCAACATTATTCCCAGGTATTTCTGTGAGAGAGTGTTTTTTGGATGTGATTAATACTTGAAACAATGGACTTAAAGTAAAACATAAGACTTTCCATAGTGTGAGTGGGCCTCACCTCATCAGTCAAAGGCCTAACTAGAACAAAAGACTAACTGCCCCAGAGGAAGAAGGTTATTATCCCAGTAGACCACTCCAAACTTGAACTGCAATATTTTCTCTTCCTAGGTGTCCAGCCTAAGAACATTTGGACTTTGTGTTAAAATACGTGTGGGATTTTAAGTTATGGAGGTGACTGTGTGATGACTGAAAAACGCAAGTGGCATTGAGGTATTTTTGTCATTTGCATTTCCCCAGAAGAGAGGGCATGCCACTTCACACAGGTGATGAAACACCAATCTCGTCAGGAAACAGAAGTGGGAGTGAGGTGAAAGCATAGCCCAGAACCTTTACATGTCCACGGTTTCCATGGACAAAGCAAGGTGGAGCAGGGGAAACAGTCTAGGATTGGCCAGTTTGAATAATGTCAAGCATCTTTATGTATAAGGATGGCCTTTAGTTATCTGACTCCTACCTTTGCTGTGATTTAGAATGAGAGAACTATTGGCTTTAGTTTGTGAGAGTGAGATAAAGGAAGTGTTGAAGGTAGGGCCTTGGGAATGGTTGGTTTGGATATAAAAGGTATGTAACCAGCTGATTATTATCTCCATGAATAGAACAGCTTCTCCTGGCTTCCTTACCTTCTCCTTATCTCCAGAAAGATGTGTCATCACCATAAAAAACAGAAAACGAAAAACGTGATTAATACAGCCTTGAATTGCAATATTCCTCTTCCAGGTTCTGGGCCTGTCAGCCCAACCTGCAGATTTTGGATTGTTACTCTCCATAATCATGAGCCAATTCCTTAAAATAAAACTAACTCTCTCTCTCTCCATTCCTCCCTCCCTCCCTAGAGATATATAGATATAGATGCTATATATTTACTTTTAGACAGCCAATTTGTTCTCTGGAGAACTCTGACTAATACAGCTACCTTTCTGTGGCCTTTGCAGATGTCTGTTGAAGGCCTGGAATATCCTTGCAGCAAAAACAACTTTGGGAATCAGATATTCTGATTTTATTTCCAGTGCAGGCTTTCTCGGCATTTGGCCTTCTACATCTCTGCTCTCTTTCTTCCTCGGCAATACCTTTATGTAGACTTTTTCTTAAGTTTTTTTTTAATTGTTGTTTGTTTGTTTGTTTTGTCTTGTGTGTGTTTATTGAAAATCTGCTTACTGAAAGTACAGTGTAATATTAGTTTCTGTTTACAGTAGATTCAACACTTCAAGAAAACACCCTGTGGTCATCAAACAAATGCCCTCTTTATTTTTAAGATTTTATTTATTTATTTGACAGATGGAGATCACAGAGAAGCAGGCAGAGAGAGAGGAGGAAGCAGGTTCCCTGCTGAGCAGAGAGCTAAATGCGGGGCTCGATCCCAGGACCCTGGGATCATGACCTGAGCCGAAGGCAGAGGCTTTAACCCACTGAGCCACCCAGGCACCCCAACAAATGCCCTCTTTAAACCATCACCTATTCAACTCATGACCGACCTATCCTCTGGTACCATTCTATAATGGTTTGCTAGTTCTCTATAATTTTGTTTGCTCTCTATAATTGAGAGTTGGCTTTTATGTTTGCCCTTCTATACAAGCTTTATTTATTTGTTTGTTTGCTTGTTTGTTTGTTTATTTTTGCATAATCTCTGTGCCTAATGTGTTTCTCAAACTCACAACCCCAAGATAAAAAGTTGTATAATCCACTAACTGACTCTGCCAGGTGCCTCATGGAGATTATTTCAATGAATGCTTTTAATTTCTTTTTTTTAAAGCATCAGAGTGGAATCTAGTAATTTCAACCCACCCGCTCATAGCAGATACCTCCTGTCTGTCCCTAAAGACACAGTCTCCACCCATCGCACCCCTTCTGTGGTGTGGAAGTGGGAGATATAAAGCCCTGACAGTTATCTATGCTCTCTGGCTTGGTGAGTTCAGCCAGAGGGGAGCCCCAGCTGAATATTTGAGGATGGGATTAGAGTGGCCCCTTTTATTTCCATGAAAACCCTATTTGTGGGTCTTCCTCAGTCAGTTGTGTCCCTCAGCTGCAATTTCTACTTCTCATTTTCCTTCCCTTGTCCAATAGGATTAGCCATGCTTGGGGAGGTTGGGACAGTGAGGAAGAGGGTGAAAAGGGCATGGGAGGCATGACAAAAGCTCTGTTGTTGCTGCTTATGCCAGGCTCCTGCACTAGCTTCCATTTCTCTGTATCCCCCAACCATATTTCGCTAATTAGTTCTGTGGTAAAGAAATTGCACAAATAGTCCTACTATAAGTTTGCCAGTTCCAAAGTCAATACTTCTTTTATGTCCACAGAAAGTACCAATTGCACACCTCTTTGATCTGTGTTTATCCTATTATTTACCCTATCTATGTGCAATCTAATTCAACCATTCTATTTTTCATGTGCAATATATTGACTTGGTTCTTTCCTGTAGTTTTCTTGGGTCTTATTGTTAATGATATTTTCCTATATCCAGAAGGATAGGTTTATTCTGTTTATTAATTTTCTGGTCTGTCTACTCCAATAATTTTATTTCAAATGATATTTAACGTTCATTCTGTTGGATTTCTTATTTGGTCATCATACATCACAGGTGTATAGTAATTCTTGCATGTGTGCTCATATTCCCCATTGGTTAGCAGCTACTCTGTCATGTGCACTGCAGAAGGACAGAAGTCCTGATGAATTCAGAGGGAAGTGAGGGTGAGCCCAGAGCAGATGGACTCGAGCACCACAAAGCCAGTCTTAACCTCTCCTCCTTACTGCCACCTGTCACGCATCTCCTATGGCAAGTGACTCAATTGTAAAGGTCTTAGACGAAATTACAGAGGAAAGACCAAGTCTCTTCAATTAGTACTCGCCCTGTAAGGGATGGTAGAATGGAGACACAGGGGGCACATTCTCAAGATGGTTGTTTGGACCTACACATTAGTTGACATGGCCACCCTGCAACATATTGGCACCTGAAAAATATTAGGCAGCATTTGTCACAGAGAGCAGAGTAGTTTAAAAGACTTCTTCAAGCCCATCCTCTTGTCACCCTACTCTCTTCCCCCAACTACAGGCCACTTCAGAATTCCCTTTCGTTCCACCAGGTTTCCTCAATGACTCTATATTTTCTTCTAACCTCCTCTGCTCACCCACCATTTCTATGTGGATGTGAGCCAGCAGCCAATGGGGAGCTCCTGATGGCAGGCCTGGTGAAAATCACTGCAGTGGCACTCTCAGCATGTCCGCCAGATGGAGACACACAGGCTCTGCAGACCAGCTCTGCACCCTGACATCAGTCTTGTTACTTAGGATCTTTCCTTGCCACTGACCAGGGCTATATTTGGGACAGCCAGTCAAAACCTCTCATTATACTTCTCACAGGTAGCCAGAGAAAGGGAAACGCACAGGGCCTTGAAGTGCCTGAGAATGGCCTTCATTAGAGGGAAAACCTCTGAGCTCCTTGAGGAGATCTAGACTGGAATTTGTGTCCTAATATTTACTACCCACATGACTTGACCTGTAGTTGTGAGACCCTGCTGAGCTTTCTGCTAAGTAGTTAATAAGTTTCTGTGCTTTGTATGGGGCATTTCAAGACATGGCTTTGGGCTCAGTGCTGACCCAGCAAGTCCAGGGTCAACCAAACCACAAGTTATGTCAGACTCCCAGGGGTGGTGGGCTGGGCCTTGAGAGACTGGGGAAAGACAGAACTATGGGTACAAGGGTAATAGACTGAGTACGAAATTCTGAAGGTTTGAGTAGAGCTCTGGAGGGAAGCTGACCTGAGAATTTATACCTTAACCTGTGGCCAGGGCCCTTTCCAATCTACTTCAAAGGATCAGAGACTCTCAGTGCTGGAATGAAACAGCAGGGGACATCAAACTATACACCTTCATTTAGGAGAGAAGACTTGGCTTCCTTCTAATACGTAAGAGGAGGAATGTTGGATGATATGGTCGTTCTTCTTTTTTTTAATATTTTATTTATTTCTTTAAGAGAGAGTGAGAGAGAGCATGAGAGGGGAGAAGGTCAGAGGGAGAAGCACACTCCCCATGGAGCTGGGAGCCCAATGGGGGACTCGATCCTGGGACTCTGGGATCATGACCTGAGCCAAAGGCAGTTGCTTAATCAACTGAGCCATCCAGTGCCCATGATATTATCTTTCTACTTCTAATTTTTTCAAAGTATTTTCTACCCCAATATGGGGCTCAACCTCATGAACCTGAGATGGAGAGTCATTATTCTAACTGAGCCAGCCAGGTGCCCCTATGTGTATTTTTTTTTTTAGAAAACTTGATATTATTTTCCATAGTGGCTGCACCCATTTACAGTCCCACCAACAGAGCACAGACCCCTTTCCTCCACATTTTGGCCAACACTTGTTATTTCTGGTCTTCTGGATACTAACCATTCTGAAAGTTTCAAGTGACATCACTTTGGGCTTTTATTTGCATTTCCCTGGTGATGAGTTGTGGTAAACATCTCCTGTATTTGTTGGCTCTCTGTGTTTTCTTTGAAAAAATATTCTGAACTCTGCTGATTTTGTAACTGCTATTTGTTTTTGAGTTATTGAGTTGTATGAGTTCTTTAATATTTTGGATATGAAGCCATTATCAGTTAGTTTGCATATATTTTCTCCTCTTTGGTATTTTGTCTTTTCAATGTGTTGATGACTGGAGATATCCTTTGCTTTGCAGAAGGCTTTTAGTTTGATGTAGTCCCAGCAGTTTATTTTTTTATTATACCTTTTGCTTCTGATATCAAATTCAAAATATCAGAGTCAAGAATGATCTCAGGTGCCTGGGTGGTTCAGGTGGTTAAGAAACTTCCTTGAGCTCATGTCATGATACTGGAGTCCCAGGATCGAGTTCCCTATTGGACTCCCTGCTCAGTAGGGAGTCTGCTTCTTGCTCTTACCCTCTATCCTCTCATACTCTCTTTCTTCTGCATTCTCTCTCTCAAATAAATAAATAAAATCTTTAAAAAAGAAATATTTCGAGAAACATTCTTCCAAAAAATTGGGTTAAGGGAGTTAAAATAATATATCTATTCTGACACCTCTGTGCTCCATAGTTTTAAAAGGTTCTTGACTGGTTCAGTCAGCACAGCATCTATCTCTTGATCTCAGAATCTTGAGATCAAATTTTGGTCATGGAGATTATTAAAAAAAAAAAAGGTGGGGTGTTAATAAGATTCTGTCCAATTTTCATCTAGGTATTTTGTGGATGTAGCTGTTTTGTGGAAGTCTTTGTCGCATGTTGACTCTGTCCTTGTGGATGGGGTTGGGTATACATTCAGTTGCATGCTTTACTTGAGGTTGCCCAGTGTTTCCAAAACCACTTATTGTGGGGATTGTTGCTTCCGTATTTTATATTCTTGGAACTTTTTGTTGTTTGTTAATTGACACATATATGTCAGTTTCTTCCTGGTTTTAAAGAATGTTCCATTCATCTGTATGTCCGTCTGTATATCAGTACTATACCATTTGGATTTCTACAGCTTTGTAATACATGTTGAATTCAGAAAGCATGACACCTCCAGTTTTGTTCTTTCTCCAGATGGCGTTGGCTATTCATGGCCTTCCATGGTATTATTCACTTTGTATGTTTGCTGTTCTTATTTCTGGAAATGCCATTAAATGTTGATGGAGTTTGAACTGAACTTTAGATTGCTTTTTGCAGTGCGTACTTTTGGATTACATATATTCTTGGGATCCATTAATATGGGATGTCTTTGGACTTCATTCTGTCTTCTTCAAATTCTTTCACTAATGATTTATGCTTTTCAATATACAGGTCTTTCCCTTATTGGTGAAAATGCTTCATAAGTATTTTATTCTTTTTAAGAGATTATCAATTAAAATTTCCTTTCTTACTCTCTCTCAGTGATAACTTGTTATTCATGTATAGACATAAAACTCATTTTTGTATATTGAATCTGTGTCCTTAAGCTTGAATTAATCCATCTGTTAGTCCTATGAGGATTTTTTTAGAATCATTTTGGGTTCCATATATCATATCATGTTCTCTTATTAAGTAAAAAATTAACTGGGAATATAGGTTGATATCATCTAACTTGGAAAAATGAATACAGGTTTACTGAGATATTGTTTACAAATTGTCTAAAATGTTTTGTGTTTAACGTAAGCAAAGGAATCCATAAATGTGGCTTGCTTCTATTTACTGTTTTCTTTCAACCGCATATACAGAGCTGTGGCTTAGACCAGTTATTCCCCCACACATTCCCACCCTACGAGCTGTGCCTCTTGGGAGACATCCACCATTCTTCCTACTTCCTGTCCTTTGACCCAGGGCCTGACTCAGCTGCTCATAAAATACTTCTCAAATTAGTGCGCTGGAGAAGAAGACTACTTTTTCATAGATTTCCTAGAAGACATCCCCCAAAACATTGATTTTTACAGAATTGTTTTTGATTTCTCTAGGATCTTTCAAGATGTCCAAGGTTGAATGTGGCTTGTTTTGCAGACAGGTCAGGGAGCCCTGCGCTACTCCTGCAATGTCTCCTGTGGCCACAGAGGGGGGTGTGTGCTCTTATGAAAGACATGACTGACCTCTGCAGAAGGTAGAAGTTAGCCTCCTTTAGGACTTCCCTCACAATCTTAGACAACTGCTTCAAGGATTATTTACTGTAAAGATGCTTTCAGATCTATTGACAATTCCCTGCAAGTGACAACCTAAGGTACTGGAGTGACTAAACTGTGTCCCTTCTTGCACATGCAGATACATAAAATTATAAATGACTGAATGAAGGTGGACCCTCCCCTCACATGAGACACAAAATGAACCCCATATGAGTCACACACCTAAATTTAAGAGCTAAAACTATAAACCTCATAGAAGAAAGCCTGAGAAGAAATATTCCTGACCTTAGATTTAGCATCTGTTTCTTAAAGATGATGCCAGAATCAACAAGTGGAAGAACTGATACATGGGTAAATCTGTCACCAACGCAACTGTCTTTCCTCTGGGCTCCCCACGTGCTCCCAGGCACCAGGTAGGAACTGTAGGAGTCATTTCTTTCTACATCCTACTGAGCTGTAACCACTATTATGTCTAATTTAGTGATGGGGTCTATAGCTTCAGAGCCCTGACTGGGGTCACTCAGCTTCAAAGAGGCTGAGTAGGGGGCTGGAACTGCTCTCTCTCTCTCTGCCAATGGACTCTGCGCTCAATTCACATGGCCCCAACATGGAATTCAGAGTTGCACAATGCTCCACATACAAACACCCAGGCTTGGAGTCCTCACTGAACTCAAGGGGCAGTGGTACCACTCTGGAGCTTGGCCTGGGTCTGTTGTCTGACAATGGCAGGTCTTGGCACTGAGGACCCTCCCAGTTCCACCAGGCTTTGCTGGACAGGAGGAGGCTTCTTCCTGGCTACGAGGCACAAAGTTTCATGTAAACTCAGCATCGAGAAGCCCCTTCTGAAGCATCTGGAATGCAGCCTTCCTGTCAGGTGGGGCCAACAAGGGTAGGCAAGTCCTGGGTTCAAATTCTGCCTCTGCCTCTCTGTGCAGTATGGAGAGGGGCAGTTTCATAAAGCTTTGGTTTCCATATTCGTCAAACAGAGACAGCATTTCTACCTTCCTCATGGAATTGTTACAGAGATTGACTGACATGATTCATGTTCTCAAAGGACACACAGTCATCCCTAGCTCTACCTGCTTAGATTACCCACTGTGAGACCACTGCTGCCATGGGCTCTGGGCCTCTACCTTACTCTGTCCCTTTTGCCTTGCAAGCCTGACTCCCCCTGACTCAATTGTCTCTCCAGAAATCCTTCATCCCCTCCAGTATGGGTGACCTGTCCCTCAGCTGAGATCCCACAACACTTGTCCTCATCCATCAGACCCAGGACAGCCCTGGGTAAGGATCTCACCCAGAGCTTGTGTCCTGGACATGGACAATACTCAGTGTGGAGGCTGTCAGTCTGGAGCTTCCTAAATTGTCATATATTTTTGGAACAAATGCTGGGGTGCCTTGTGATGGGTCTCTTCCCCTCCAAAGCAGGCAAATGAGCTGTCATCACTTCCATCACGACTGTCTCCTATCTCACCCTATCGTATAATAATTGGTACATAGCGTCTTAGGCTTCCTTGCTTGCCAGGATACCAGAACCTTTTGATGGTCAGAGGTGGATTTGGTTTTTGATGGACCTGTTGGTAGGATGAAACCTGACCACTCCCTACAAACCTACACAGAGCCTGTGCCCCTGACCAATAAGGCAGGTTCCCAGACCATGGAAGTCCTTCCCCTAGTGTTCAGAGCTCTCCTTTCTTACTGTGTCCCCATTCACTGGTGTTTCTCTCTCCCCTGCAGGGAGAGTGCCAGATGTCCTCTCTCTGAAGATGTACCTTCTGTGCCTTGTTAGCTCCATCTTGTGGCAGAGAAGACAGGGATTACTACCATGGCTTCACCAGAAACTTCAGATTATGTGGATGCACCTTACCCAACAATGTGAGAATAGGGGGATCTCCCCCTTCTTATCACATGGTGTCTTAAGCTGGAAGCACAGCTTCCTCTCTCACACAAGCTGAATTTGAGGAATACCAAGGTTGGGACAGGCAGAGGTACAGGGCCATGGCTAGGGGAGCCTGAGGTCTGGACAAACTATATCCAGTGCCAAAACCCTTGGTAGAGCCTCTCTCCATTCTGCAGCTTCCATGAGCAACGAATGTGTTTTGTAAGGGCCTCTCTTGTTCACACATGTTCAAGTGGCTTTTGCTGTTGCCACTAAAACTACATCTGGATGAACACAAGTCTGTAACACACTGACCTGCGCTGTCCTTAAAGGTTCTTCCCTCAGAGGATGTGGTCCAGCCAGGAAATACAGGGAGCAACCTGATAGGAGTGGCCTGGTCTGCACTCCTCTGCTGGCCTGGAGAAGGGTGTGGTTGCTTAAGTTAGAATCTGAGTTAAAGAGCACAAGGGGCTGGAGTGGCTGGAGCGTATCACTGGACAGGGCCTGGTGATGTGAGTTCCAGAATGGGGGCAGGGATGCTTGTGTGGGGTGAAGCCTGAGGGGAGTGTGGGAAAGCTCTTCCCTGCTCTATGATCACTCCCACTACTGATGGACTCACGACTGGCTTCTCCTCCTTATGGTTTCAGGTGTCATCTATAGACTCCAGATTCCTCCTTTCCCAAGGGAGACTGCTACTGGATAAAGAGAGCATAGATAGGGAAGCCTGCATCATGTCCTCCAAAAATGTGGTTAAAGTGTGTTCCAGAAATGGTGCTTATAGGAATCAGACATAAAGAACAAAGATTTATGACACAGACGTAGTTATTACTTTAATGATGTGAGTCAAACAATTTGAAATGGCTCAGTTGTTCAACAGATGGTGCTTTGAGTGCTGTCACTGAGAATGTCCAAGGGGACAGAAGTGACCGTGCCTACCCACTGTAGGGATATCAGATAGAACAAGAGCCCAACCCAAAAACTCTCCCTGCCGCCCACACCGTCTTTACACACACACATGCGTGCAAGCAAGCACACATAAATCCAGAGTGAAAAGCATGGAAACGGGACAACATCCGTTATGGGTGATTATTTCATGGAAGAAGGAATGTGTCTTCATTTATTCATATTTAAATCATTATTTTATTACATAAATATAGTCGACCTAAACCTAAAGAACTATTTACTTTATTTCCTGACTTGTTGGTAAAAAATGGGAAGATTTAAGATGTAATGTTAATATTTTTATAATATGCCCACTAAAATGGTTTAAACATGGCCTATGCAGGGAAATTAAATAATTTAAAGGTGTCTCATGGACCCAGACATTTCTCCGGTTTCTGCTTTTCAAGGTATCCTTATGAAAGGGAACACTTCCAGATAATGAAAGTAGTTCATTTTGGGGCTTCCCATGATCATTGCTGTTTCAGAAACATTCGGTGTAGTAAAAGGCTTATTTTAATAAAAATTTGAAAAAAAGATTTTTGTATCTTTCCTATGTTCTGTAGCCAGACAGAGAAGGCCATAATGTAGGACACCAGGCACATAAAAATCCCACATGAAGTAAAAAACCAAAGACAGAGAGAAAAGCAGTGGTTGCCAGGACTGTGGTGAGGGAATGAGCCGTGAGTGATACATAGTCCAGGTTTCACTGTGATAGAAATATTCTTCAAGTAAACGGTTGTGCAATTCTCTGAAAGTGCTTAATGGCACCTCCATATACCATTGGAAAGGATCAGATTAAAATTTTATCTAAACTCAAATTATATTTTAGTATTGAACAAAATCCATTAAACCATTATACAAGTGTGTACAAAACACAAGAATTACAAAGAGAACAATGACAGAGGAAGGGAAATTATCCTTGGGGTTCCAGCCAGAAAGAGCTGTAGCTTGGGGGCTAAGGGTGGAGGTTCCACTGAGACAGGTACTGGCTCAAGCCCTTCTCGACCTCAATAGCAAGGGCTAGACCCTGCTGGACCTCCAGGTCAGGAAAAAGAGCTGGTGGCTCTTCTATCTAAGAGTGAATTAGAGCCCTGACTACCACTTGCTCTGGTCCCAACAGGGACCACTCTTCTTAACGTATGAGCTTCAGCACCAGGGAGGGTTAGGGCCACCTTTGTCTCCAAAGATACAGCGGATGCCAGAGTGTGAGAGGGGGGATAGTTCCTGATGTAGGATGTTGCTCTGGGCCTGGTGCTGTAGCTCCATGAACAGAAAGTATCATCAGCATGATTGAATTCCCATGTCCCTTCTAAATAAAAGAAACTTTCCCCACCACTCAATGTTGCCTGCATACAAGAACCAATCCCTGTGAAGTCTCCATGCCTGAAGACCACTGGAACAGGGATCTGAGACTATTTACTGCTCTCGGCCCGACTGCACTCTATGGAGGCTTGCTCAGTGTGGCCCACGTTGTCCCCTCCTCAGGCCCACATCAGTCACCACCAGTCCTCACCCACAGCTTCTGGCTCCGTGGGCTCAAGGTGTTGCAACTGTGTGAGCAGAAGGTGGGAACAGTGCTCCAGATCTGAGCCTGGCATACTTAGCCCCATGTATAGCAGCAACTTATTCAGGCTGGGAAATTCTGAGGGTTGTAAAAATGTTCAGAATATTTTTCTACACATGTATTCAAGAAGGAGGATATTGCTCTGGGGATAGACAGTTAGGAAGAGGAATAAGAGGACAGGGAACCCTCCCAAATGAATATCCCAGGGAACCCTGTGGGAACCTGGGTCATTGGGCATCTAGCTTCCATCAGAGACCAGTCTTATTCCTTGTCTACATGTGATCTGGCAATCCTGCCTGAGACAGGCCTGGTTACAGACAACAGGCTGGCAAGAGCCTCAATGAGTGGGAGATCTTGATGAATGGTGGGACCATTTCTGTTCTTCATGGCAGATCTGGACACATTCCTCAGTCTGTCTCCTTGTGCACTTGCCACTTGAACTAAACTGCATGTGTACAGGGAGGGGTGGTGTGTGACCACTTAATTACCCTGATTGCACATGCCACTACTCTCCAAAGATCGAAACAAGGAGGGAGCAAAGGGATTCTGTCTCTAGCCAGGCCTTCCCAGGACCCTCCTTATACTTCAAAAGCTACCTCCTGTACCCATGTGCTTCCTTATTCACTAGGTGCCATGAGTGATTCTCCTTCCATTGACACTAATCTACCACAGGGTTTGGAATATCTGGTGCCTATCCTCTCACTGGGTCTCTTGAGCACCCTCTGAGCACCCAGTGACCAGGTTCCAACATAATGCTGAGTGTGCTGGTTCCACAGACTCTCTTCTAGGTCCCAGGATTGGGATAGAGACACGCATGGGAGGGCACGGTGATGGGGAATGACTTTCTTAGGGGCTAAAGTAGTACTCCCTTCCTCTCTGTTCTCCCATGGTACCCACACCCACAGCTCCCCCGGGTCTCTTCCTTCTCCAAAAGAAAGTCTCAGACCTTCACACTTAAGGAGGAATCACAGATGTGTGTGATGAGGACCCAAGAGTCTCTCCAACTCACAGTCCCCTTGCTGCTCTGGTGCAGAGGGAAGGCCCTACTGCATCAGCCGAAGATCACTCACGTTTCACTCTTCCTGGGCTATGCCGACTTCATCACAGCTGGAGGAAATGCACTCATATCTAGAGGAGGCCAGGGGGCATCACATGAAAAGTCCTGTGGATGCTACCTCTCATTGTGTTCAGTATCACTGTCTGACTCCTGACTTCTCTGGAGACCTGGGCTGCTGTCTGCTCTGCGTGGGGATTGCAGTCAAGTCCTAGAGAAGCACCTGCACCCAGTGGGCTTCCTGAATACTTGATGAATGAAAGGACCCCAACCAGCCCATCACATGTATATGAGTGGGCCTGGGAACACCTCTGAACCCCGGAGATCTCAGCATTCACCAAGACACAGACCCCAAATGGAGTCTCGGATCTCTCTTTCAAATGGCAAAACAGACCAACTCAAGATCATAGTGATAGTGAGGGATGAGGCAGAGGCTTCATCATGGCAAGCAGGACAATAATAAATGAGTACAACTACAGGCTCTCTAGCAGACCTTTGCACAGTCCCAGGCACCCAGGTGCACTTTCCTTTCAAGACTTCATGAGTCTCTAATGCAACCCTGGCCCAGTCAGAGGAGCAAACTGAGGCTCAGGAAGTTTGGGTACATATCCAAGGCTCACAGCAAATAGTGGCCAAATCCAACTGGGCCATTAAGGACAAGATGATCACCTTGCAAACAAGAAGTCCAACACCTCCTGGGTGGTGGCAATAGCTCCATATGTGCCCAGGAACATGTAGGCATAGCTGAGATCTCTTCCTAGGAAATTAGGCACCAGATGTTGTATTTGCTTCTTTAGCAGGTTGGCCCGGTTTGTCCAGAGCCCACAGGTCTCACTCCTCTTCATCAGTGATCTATATTTCGCCTTATATGAAACAGAAGAGACATGAGTCAGTTCTGTAGCCACCAGGAGGGTTAGGGGTTGTAGCACAGATTGAAACCCCAAGATGTCAGTGGCTTATGGCAAGAGGTGGGACAAGAGGTCCCACGGACATAAAAATAATCAGGTGACTGGGTGGTTCCTTGGCTTAATCCTAGGAGTCATGGTTTTGGCTCAGCTCATCATCTCAATTTCTTGAGATGGAGCTCCTTGTAGGGCTGCATACTTAGGACAGAGTTGGCTTGAGGATACTGTCTCCCCATCTACTTCTCCCCACTCTCATCCTGCCACTCTCAAATAAGTCAATCAACCAATCAATTAACAAATCTTTAAGGAAAAAGAAAAACATTTCTTGGTGGACATACACAGAATTGAAGTCAGTGTAGTTTGACCTTGATAGTATCTCAGGTCAGATTGTGAACTGAGTATTTATAGCAACCCCCTGCATGAACGGCATCGATACTGTGGTTTCTGATAACAGATTCCATTCCTGAGATGAGAACACAGAGACATTTTCTTAGGTGAGACAGCTCAGGATATTACAGCATGTCGGATGTTTGGTGCAGCCCTATGATTTTGCAACAAAAGATAATCACATCAAAGTCCTGCATCATTGAAGGGCTCAGTGGCTGTGACAAATGACTGGCCTTCTGGGATGTTGTACAGCAGAATGAAGACACTGATCCTGACCCTGGAGGGACGCCAGGGATGTGTTTCCTCAAAACCAAAAGGCAGAGCAAGAGACATAGTACCTTTGGCAACATGTCACTTTGGGTAAAAGTCTCCCAACTCACCATGATCATGTGCAAGACTTGCAGAACTTGGGGAGGACTGTCAGGTCAGTGGGGACACCTGGGAGCTCAAGGATCCTCGATAAATGGCATGAGACATTGTTTAAAATCTCTTTTCTGATATTATTAAAATATGTGGACAATGACACTACGTCTGGCCAAGGAAGGGGCAGGGCAATGAAGGCATGTTTGACGAGGAGATGGTGATGCAGATTCATTCGGGTTCAGAACTGTAGGAGGAAGCCCACGGCAGTACTAGGCTGGCTTCTGGGAAATGGGTCCCTTTTTGCTCCACTGGGACCCTGGGGATGGATGTCCCCAGCACCTGCACTCACCCTGAGCCAGCACTGGACTCTGTTGGCATTTGGGGCACCTTTTGTCCTTCAAGGAGGTATAGCAGAGGATCTCAACATTCAGCTCCTGCCCAATCTCCTGTGTGGAGCTCTGTAAAGACAGTGCCCAGCAATGAGACAGGAGGCCTCAGAGCCCTATCTGGCTGCCTTTGCTGTTCCTCAGACCGAGGGCACTCCATTCCAGACACGCCACACCTCAGTATGCACACAGCTCCACCAAGGAGAGAAATGTGACACAGGGCCTTGGATGAGCTCTGAAAGAGGTAAGATGCGCCTCAGGAATCCTTTCCACCTTGCCCACCATGACAATGGTGTGAACATAAAGGTATCACCAGGATATCCACTATCTTGCAACCCCCTCCATCCCAGTGGCAGGAACCTCACATATCCCTCTTTGCCAGAAATTCCAGAGGAGAAGACGAGGCTGCCCTGGGAAGGCTCAGAGGTGTGGCTTGACCTGGCATAAACTGTTCTGTATTACCTTATTGAACCTCCTGCCAAATTCCCTGAAGCTTTGCCCATGAGGTTTGAGCCAATATCTGCAGCATCTGAAAAAGTCATTCCCCTGGGTTTTCTGTGAGCCAGAGTCCTGGGAAGTAGGCAAACAGCAGGAGAACATCTTTCAATATTGGATGTCTCTAGCCAAGTAACCGTGGTGCTAGACTAAACTAGAATGTGCAAGCCTGTTTGCAGGGTTTCCAAATTCTGTTGGGGTCTGCAGTCAAGGAAGTAACTTCACTGCCTGAGATCATCTACCCAAGTCCACTCCTGGATTGACACCTACACAAACAGTGCTCAGGGTTGCCATCTGCTCATCCCCATACTGCATGCAAGGCCACATCTGTACACAGTGACAACAATACACCCCTCTCCACAGGCCCCTAAGGAAGGTCTGGGAGCAGCCAGGGCCCCAGCTTGGAAACACACGTGTCTTCAGGAACAGCTCTCAAATCTTACCTGTTTGTGTCCCTGAGTAAGACATTGTCCCTGCCAGTGGGTGGTCTGCATCTTGTCTGTACAATACAGATGACTAGCATGGAATTCCTCCAGGTGTCCATAGACATTTGTGGGATAATATCTGTGATAATGGAGAAACGGTGTCACATGTAAGAAATAGCTCCAGCCATATTTTCTTCCTCTTCTTATCTTCTCTGGGTCTGCTATTGGTCAGATTTCACTCTATAGTTCCTCCTGTGTGTGTATGTGTGTGTGTGTGTGCATGCGCACATGCAGACTCTCTCATGAGTGTACACATGTGTTCATCAGTGCTCAAATTCTGGAGTCCCAGAAGACGGCAGCCTCACCTACAGAGGGGTAGATAATAGCTTCCCAAGAGCATATGCTTTCTAATTTTAAAAGCAAGAAGGGATTGGAGCCTTGGCCTCTGAAGTTCAGAATTCACCCCTATGCCTAGAGACTGCATACCCTATACTGAGAGCCATTAACTTCTTTCCATTGGGTGTGATGTGGATAGGGTTGCACTCAGTGTGTTGCCATGAGCTGGGCTGCCCCTCAGAGAAGAACTTGACGGAATGCCTCCTATCTAAGATATCAAGGCTCACACTCACCCTTATACCATCTCCATGTCTGTAGCCACTTCTTTCAACACAACTTTCCCCAGAACCCTCAAGTGAATGGCTATATGCATCCAGGGTCCCTAATTTGAGGACACTCAAAGAGCTGGGTTCATGCCTGTTTCAGCCTTCTAACCATTCTGGGCAATGCCCTAACCCTGTTGAGGTCTTCACCTTCTCCTCTCAGTGGTTCCTGGAAATCCCATATCCTGTTTATACATCTTTGTGTAACCCTGTGGTCTGGACTTAGTGATTCCTATCATTCCACAGAACATAGCAACATGACCCACAAGCCCCTTCTGAGATTTAGTTATAAAAGCTCATTGCCCAGTCCCATGTTTACTCTGACCCCTATTCTCTCTCAGATCTTCACTCAGGAGTACAAGCCCCTATGATGAACCATGACCCAGACATGTGCACATTACATCCCAATGAGGGCCAACAACAGATAGAAGAACTCAAGCCTTTGAGACAGACTGAATCCTGCCAACAACCCTAAGTGAGCTCAGGTTCTCAGTGAATCGAGTCATGCCTTGGTGTTCTCAACAGTCCCAAAATACTGAGAAGCTCCAGCAGGAGCCTCTAGCTGGGCACTCATGGATTCCTGATCCTCTAAGACTGTGAGAAATTGTTTGTTGCTTAAGCCACTGAGTGTGGGGTCATGCGGTCACACAGAACTAGGCGTGGGGTACTGATACTTTTCGCCTGCCCCAGGCCTTGGCCCTCCTCCCCTTCCTCCTTGCTCTTCTCTTCAGCTTCTGCCAATCCCCTGGGACTTATTTCTAACTCCTCTGCAGGAATGTCATTTTTTTTTCCAATCCTCTGCACCATGGTGCCCTCTGCCAGGCTAAATATACTCTGATTTATGCAGGGCTGTCTCCTTCTTTTCCTGCCACAGGAATTCTCAATTTCATCTCAGCATAGCCTTCTTACAACCCTCACTTGGTGGAGGTCAGGACCCAGTTATAGTCCCTTCCTCTTTTTTTATGGGGCAAATGCCCTTTTCATTCACCTTTTTGGTTCATGTTTTTCCATCTTTCCCTCCAGACCCTGAGCTCCTAGAGAGAGAAACTGGTTGCCTGATAAACACTGGCACCATCTGAGTGCTCAGAGCCCAGTGGCTGAATGAACACCTTGAGGATCCATCCTGCCTTGTCCCACTCTATTGCTGAAGCCTATTTGATTCTTGTCAAGTGTAAGACCCTTTCCCCCCCGCCATAAGGAAACTCTATGTTACATGTTGGGCTCAAACTCATGACCCTGAGTTCAAGTACCACATGACCTACTGGCTGAGGAATCCTGGTGCTTCTCTGGTCATATTTTATAGGTTCTAGGCTGTTAGTGATTGAAGTTTACTTGTTGATTTCAACATGTTGTAGGTATATTATGTTATGCTGAATTACCAAATAACTCCCCAAATATTGGTAGCATATCACTAAAAGTTTCCTCACATGAGTGCTGAGTGAATCCTCAGTTTGGAGACAAATTTCCTGAATGTTGTCTTTCAGGAACCAAGAGTCCCTCCACCATGGGCCTTCTCACTCCATGGGCTGTCTTGCACCTCTGACACCATCAGCACTAGGGGAAAGATGACAAATACACATAGGAGGTTGTTTACATTAGCGTTTTGAAGGCCTAAATATACACCTTTAGGCTCAATCTTTAATATTTTATTTTAGGATTTTATTTATTAGAGAGAAAAAAAAAAAAAACACAAGAAGGGGGAAGTTGCAGAGGGCGGATAACCAGAGAGTTGCTGAGGTGAGGAGGACAAAGTGTGCCTTATATTGACTGGAACAGCTTGGGCCAAACATAACAAGTCTCCACCAACTGTGGTAGGCCAGGAGTAATGAGTAAACTCAGATCCCTGTGCCCATGACCAGCCATCAAAGGAGATCTCCCAGGGATTCCTTCATGGGCTCAGACAACATTGGGTGATGGGAAACTTTTCCTTTATTTAGAAGGACACAAAAAGTCAATCATGGTGTGGATACTTTCTCTTCATGAAGCTACAGCACCAGCCCCAGAACAAGATCCTGATCCACTTCAAGAGCTACCTCCATCTCCCACTGTGATGCATGCTGCAGCTTCCGAGTTTGGGTGGCATGGGTGAGAATAAGTTGTGTGGGTGATACAGCTGTGGATATAGCAGAGGGGAGGAACCTATGCTAAGAAGTTTGCCTCAAAGTTTTATCAGCAAAGAAGTACACAATTTAAACTTAAGAGTTTACTACTGTGGGGGATGTCCCTGGATTGAAGGTGTTCATATGGTGAAGCAGGGTAGAATCCCAGGTGTGGCAGCATGAGGATCCTGGGGTTCACAAGAAGAACAGCTGGGGCCTTAATGCTTCAGAGTCCTCAGATATCAATTGGGGAAAGCTGGTTGAGAAACATGAGGCTAGGTGCTGGCTTTTTGCTCTATGTAGTCCTAAACTTCAGATAACAGCACAGTTGGGCAACCACATTCCTGGGAGGAGTACACCAAAACACACACACACAAAACAAAAACAAACAAAAACAAAACAAAACAAAACAAAACAAACAAACAAACAAAAAAACAGAAAGATAGCAAGACCTCTAACTTCAGGAGGTACAGCATTATTCTGACACAGAAACCCATAGAAATTGGAGTTAGAATTCAGTAGCATGCCTGAGATAAAAATGCTTTGTCACTGGCTGGGTGAACACAGAATTCTGACAGAAACCAAGTAGATAAGACTGATGGAATGATTTCCTGTGAGAGGTCACTGAAGAGTTGGGTTATAAATTTTCATCTAATGGGTAGAGAACAGGGAGAAGCCATATTCTCCCACCCATTGGTGCTGTAAGCCTTCAGGGAGTAATACAGGGCCACATACTGGAATCCAGGGTTGATTACCTGGAGGTCTGCCTCTGCTTAGGAGAGGTGCATTTGCTCCAGCTGAAGTACACCTGAGAATCAGTGCCACAGGTCCCTCCCCTAGAAGACCATCACACACAACTCACTTCTGTCAAGTTTACTGATCATAGAGGTCTGCAAATCTTCAACTTTAAAGGAAAACACTAGGTAGCATTCTTTGTATTTTTATTTTTTAGCCTTTTATTTAGTTTTTCGGTTTTTTTTCTTATTTTTTATCTGTGTTTAATAATTTTCAGTCCTTTTAAAATTGATTTTACTTATTTTTATTCATCTCATTATATTTTATTTTATTTTTTTTTTTTTCTTTTCAGGATACAATAATGAGACGGAGAAATTCACCTGAAATTAAAGAACTGGGAGGTAGTACTCACTACCAGGGATTGTATCACTATGGATATAATTCAAATATCTGAACTAGAACTTAAAACAATTATTCAAAATATACTAGACAGGCTAATAAAAGCATGGAAGACAATAGAGAATCCCTCACTATAAAAATAAAAGGACACAAATCTAGACCGAACCAAATTTAAAATGCTATTAGAGAGATTCAGTTCCAAATGAAGACTATGGGAAGGACTGTGAATGAGGCAGAAGAGGAAGTCAGTGATATAGAAGACAAAATAATGGAAAATAAGGAAGCTGAAAAAGAGAGAAAGAAAATTATTGGATCACCAAGGGAGATTTTGAGAACTCAGCCCTTCAATAAAGTGAAATAATATCCAGATAATAGAGGTACCAGAAGATGACAAGAGGGACAGAAGGGGGAAAGATTTATTTCAACAAATTGGAGCTGAGACATTTCCCACCTAGCAGAAGAAAATATGTACTTAAGTCCAGGAGGTACAGAGAACTCTTAGAATCAATAAAAATATGTCAACATCTTGACATATAAGAACAAGCTTTCAAAGTGCAGTGATACAGAGAAAATCCTGAAAGCAGCTCAGGACAAGAGAAACTTAACCACTAAGGGGAGATACATAAGGGTGTACATAAGGGACAGCACATACATAAGGGACATAAGGGACAGCACACCTGTCCACAGACATCGGGAAGGCCAGAAAGGAATGCATGATATATTGAATGTGCAAAATGTGTAATTCATGCAGCTGAGAATACATAGTCCAGGGAGCCTGTCACTCAGAGTAGAAGGAGAGATAAAGAGTTTTCCAGGGCAAACAAAACTTAAGGATTGTGAACACTAAACCAACCCTGAAAGAAACATTTTTGGGGATCCTCTGAGTGTTGAGAGAGCCCAAAGGGAACCAAAATCCAGAAAGGAACAGAGACAATCTACAGAAACAGCAAATTTACAGGTAATACAATGGCACTGAATTCATACCTTTCAATACCACTCTGAGTGCAAATGGACTCAATGCCCCGATCAAAAGATATAGTGTATAAACATGGGTTAAAAGAAAAACAAGAACCATCCATATCCTGCTTAGAAGAGACTCACTGCAGAGGAAAGACACGTCAAGAATGAAATGGAAGGCATTGAGAATCATTTATTATGCTAATGGGCATGTAAGGAATGCTGGAGGATCCATCCCTCTACATTAGACACACTAGATTTTAAACTGAAGGCTATTATAAGTGATGAAGAAGGACACTATAACATAATAAAAAGGATGTACCCAATGAAAAGGTCTAACAATTGTAAACATGTATGCCCCTAACATGGGAGCCCCCAAATATACAAACCAATGAATTTCAAAATTAAAGAAACTCCTTGATAAGAATACAGTAATACAAAAGGGCTTCAAGAACCCACTCACAGCAATGGACAGATCATCTACACAGAAGATCAGCAAGGAAACATGGGCTTTGAATGACACACTGGACCAGATGGACTTCACGGAGATATGCAGAGCATTGCCTCTGAAAACATCAGAAAAACATACTTTGGGAGGTTGCATGGAACATTTTCCAGAAGAGATCACATACTAGCTGAGAAATTAGGTCTCACAAGTATCAAAATATTGACATGATAACATGAATATTTTTAGGCCACGGTACTATGATTCTTGAAGTTAATAACAAGAGAGAATGTGGAAGGACCACAACTACGTGGAGGATAAAGAACATCCTACTGTAGAATGAATGGAGAATCCGGAAATTAAACAGAATTTAAAAATACATGGAAGCAAATGAAAATGAATGTAGGACAACTCCAAGTCTTTGGGATGCAGCAAAGGCGGTCCCAAGTGGGAAGTAATAACAATAAAAGCCTTTCATAAGAAACAAATTATATTCTCGAATACACAACCTAACCTTAAACATAAAGTATCTGAAGAAAGAACAGCGAATAAAGCCTACATCCAGCAGGTGAAAAGAAATAATAAAGATTAGAGTGCAAATCAATGATGCAGAATTTTTTTTTTTTTTTTAAAGTAGAACAGATCAATGAAACTAAGAGCTGGTTTAATGAGAGAATGAATAAGATGGATGAAACCCTAGGCAGACTTCTCAAAAATAAAAGAGAAAGACCTAAATAAATAAAATCCTGAATAAAAAAGGAGAGCGTATCTACTGACATGGAACAAACAAGAAAATATTATGTGCAATTAAATGCCAAGAAATTAGGCAATCTGTAGGAAATCGATGCCTTTTTGGAAATCTATAAACTACCAAAACTGAAACAGGAAGAAACAGTAAACCAAAACAGACCCATAGTCAGCAAAGAAATGGAATAAAAAACATCCCAACAAAACAGTCTTGGCCCTCATGGCTTCCCAGAGGAATTCTAGCAAATATTTAAAGAAGAATTAATACCTATTCTTCAGAAACTGTTCCTAAAAATAGAAATGGAAGGAAAAGTTCCAAACTCATTCTAGAAGGGTAGCATTATCTTGATCCCTAAACCAGACATTGACCCCACAATAAAGGAGAATTTCAGACCAATATCCCTGATGAACATGGATGGAAACCTGTTCCCCCCAAAATATTTTACAGGATGCAACAGTACATTCAAAAGATTATTCACCACAGCCAAGGGGGATTTTTTCCTGGGATGGAGGGGTGGTTCCACATCTGTAAATCAACCAATGTGATACAACATAAGAACCATATGGCCCCTCAACAGACACAGAGAAAGCATTAGACAAAATACAGTACCTTTTCTTGATAAAAACAACCTTCCATGTAGGGAATGAAGAAAATTCCTCAATATTGTGAAAGATCATGCAAATATCATCCTCAATAGAATAAATGTGAGATATTTTCCCCCCGATGATCGGTAATACAACAGGGATGTCCACTCTCACCATTGCTGTGAAACATTGTACTGGAAATTCTACCCTAAGCAATCAGAGAACAAAAATAAATAAATGCACCCAAAGTGGCAACAAAGAAGTCAATTTTCTTCCTCTTTGCAGTTGACAAGCAATTTATTTCATTTTATATTTTTTTAGTAAACATATAGTGTATTTTTATCCCCATGGGTATAGGACTGTGAATCGCCAGGTTTACACACTTCACAGCACTCACCATAGCACATACCCTCCCCAATGTCCATAACCCAACCCCTGCTCCTGACCCACTTCCCCCAGCCATCCCCAGTTTGTTTTGTGACAATAAGAGTCACTTATGGTTTGTCTCCCTCCCGATCCCATCTTTAATTTATTCTTTTCCTACCCCCCAACCCCCCCACATTGCATCTCCACTTCCTCATATCAGGGAGATCATATGACAGTTGTCTTTCTCCGATTGACATATTTCACTAAGCATGATACCCTCTAGTTCCATCCACGTCGTCGCAAATGGCAAGATTTCATTTCTTTTGATGGCTGCATAGTATTCCACTGTGTATATATATCATTTCATCTGTATCCATTCATCTGTGGATGGACATCTAGGTTCTTTCCATAGTTTGGCTATTGTAGACATTGCTGCTATAAACATTCGGGTGTATGTGCCCCTTCGGATCACTATGTTTATATATTTAGGTTAAATACCCAGTAGAGCAATTGGTGGGTCCTAGCATAGTTCTATTTCCAACTTTTTGAGGAACCTCCATGCTGTTTTCCAGAGTGGTTTCACCAGCTTGCATTCCCACCAAAAGTGTAGGAGGGTTCCCCTTTCTCCACATCCTCCCCAGCACCTGCCATTTCCTGACTTGTTAATTTTAGCCATTCTGACTGGTGTGAGGTGATATCTCACTGTGGTTTTAATTTGTATTTCCCTGATGCCGAGTGATGTGGAGCACTTTTTCATGTGTCTGTTGGCCATCTGGATGTCTTCTTTGCAGAAATGTCTGTTCATGCGTTCTGCCCATTTCTTGATTGGATTATTTGTTCTTCGGGTGTTGAGTTTGCTAAGTTCTTTATAGCTTTTGGACACTAGCCCTTTATCTGATATGTCGTTTGAAAATATCTTCTCCCATTCTGTCAGTTGTTTTTTTGGTTTTGTTAACTGTTTCCTTTGCTGTGCAAAAGCTTTTGATCTTGATGAAATCCCAATAGTTCTTTTTTGCCCCTGCTTCCTTTGCCTTTGGCGATGTTCCTAGGAAGAATTTGCTGCCGCTGAGGTCGAAGAGGTTGCTGCCTGTGTTCTCCTCAAGGATTTTGATGGATTCCTTTCTCACATTGAGATCCTTCATCCATTTTGAGTCTATTTTCGTGTGTGGTGTAAGGAAATGGTCCAATTTCATTTTTCTGCATGTGGCTGTCCAATTTTCCCAGCACCATTTATTGAAGAGGCTGTCTTTTTTCCATTGGGCATTCTTTCCAGCTTTGTGGAAGATTAGTTGACCATAGAGTTGAGGGTCTATTCTGGGTTGTCTATTCTGTTCCATTGATCTATGTGTTTGTTTTTGTGCCAGTACCATACTGTCTTGATGATGACAGCTTTGTAATAGAGCTTGAAGTCTGGAATTGTGATGCCACCAAGTTTGGCTTTCTTTTTCAATATTCCTTTGGGTATTCGAGGTCTTTTCTGGTTCCATATAAATTTTAGGATTATTTGTTCCATTTCTTTGCAAAAAAAAATGGGTGGACTTTTAATAGGAATTGCATTAAATATGTAGATTACTTTAGGTAGCATAGACATTTTCACAATATTTGTTCTACCAATCCAGCAGTATGGAATTTTTTTTCCATTTCTTTGTGTCTTCCTCAATTTCCTTCATGAGTACGTTATAGTTTTCTGAGCCTATAGATTCTTAGCCTATCTGGTTAAGTTGATTCCTAGGTATCTTATATTTTTGGGTGAAATTGTAAATGGGATTGACTCTTTAATTTCTCTTTCTTCTGTCTTTTTGTTGGTATAGAGAAATGCAACTGATTTCTGTGCATTGATTTTATATCCTGACCCTTTACTAAGTTCCTGTACAAGTTCTAGCAGTTTTGGAGTGGAGTCATTTGGGTTTTCCACATATAGTATCATATCATCTGCAAAGAGTGATAGTTTGACTTCTTTGCCGATTTGCATGCCTTTAATTTCTTTTTGTTGTCTGATTGCTGAGGCTTGGATTTCTAGTACTATGTTGAAAAGCAGTGGTGACAATGGACATCCCTGTCATGTTCCTGACCTTAGGGGAAAAGCTTTCAGTTTTTCTCCACTGAAAATGATATTTGCAGTGGGTTTTTCATAGATGGCTTTGATAATATTGAGGTATGTGCCTTCAATTCCTACACTTTAAAGAGTTTTGTTCAGGAAAGGATAAAGTACTTTCCCAAATGATTTTTCAGCATCTATTGAGAGTATCATATGGTTCTTGTTCTTTCTTTTGTTAATGTGTTGTATCACATTGATTGATTTGTGGATGTTGAACCAACCTTGCAGCCCTGGAATAAATCCCACTTGGTCGTGGTGAATAATCCTTTTAATGCACTGTTGAATCCTCTTGGCTTGTATTTTGGTGAGAATTTTAGCATCTGTGTTCATCAAGGATATTGGTGTGTAATTCTGTTTTTTGATGGGATCTTTGTCTGGTTTTGGGAGCAAGGTGATGCTGGCCTCATAAAATGAGTTTGCAATTTTTCCTTTTTTTCTATTTTTTGGAACAGTTTCAGGAGAATAGGAATTAATTCTTCTTTAAATGTTTGGTAGAATTCCCTGGGGAAGCCGTCTGGCTCTGGGCTTTTGTTGGTTTGGAGATTTTTGATGACTGTTTCAATCTGCTTACTGGTTATGGGTCTGTTCAGGTTTCTATTTTTTCCTGGTTCAGTTGTGGTAGTTTATATGTCTCTAGGAATGTATCCATTTCTTGCAGATTGTCAAATTTGTAGGCGTAGAGTTGCTCATAGTATGTTCTTATAATTATATTCCTTTGGTGTTGGTTGTGATCTCTCCTCTTTCATTCATGATATTATTTATTTGGGTTCTTTCTCTTTTCTTTTTGAATAGTCTGGCCAGCAGTTTATCAATCTTATTAATTTTTTCAAAGAACCAACTCCTAGATTCATTGATTTGTTCTATTGTTTTTTGGTTTCTATTTCATTGATTTCTGCTCTGATCTTTATGATTTCTCTTCTCCTGCTGGGTTTAGGGTTTCTTTCTTGTTGTTTCTCCAGCTCCTTTTCGTGTAGGGTTAGGTTGTGTATTTGAATCCTTTCATGTTTCTTGAGATAGGCTGGTACCGCTGTATATTTTCCTCTCAGGACTGCCTTTTCTGTGTCCCACAGACTTTTAACCATTGTGTTTTCATTATCATTTGTTTCCATGAATATTTTCAATTCTTATTTAATTTCCTGGTTGACCCGTTCATTCTTTAGAAGGATACATTTTAGTCTCCATGTGTTTGGGTTCTTTTAAAATTTCTCTTGTGATTGAGTTCTAGCTTCAGAGCATTGTGGTCTGAAAATTGCGGGGAATTATCCCAATCTTTTGATACTGGGTGAGACCTGATTTATGACCCAGGATGTGATCTATTCTGGAGAATGTTCCATGGGCACTAGAGAAGAATGTATATTCTGTTGCTTTGGAATGAAAAGTTCTGAATATATCTGTGATATCCATCAAGTCCAGTGTGTCATATAAGGCCTTTATTTCCTTTTGATCTTTTTGACAAAGTATTCTATGTAGAAAATCCTAAAGACTCCACCCCAAAATTGCTAAAAACCTATACAGCAATTCAGCAAGTCCCAGGATAGAAAACCAATTTGTAGAAGTCAGTTGCATATCTGTTCACTATAATGAGCCAGAAAAAAGAGAAATGAAGGAATTGATTCCATTTACAATTTCATGAAAAAAACATGATAACTAGGATTGACCCTGACCAAAGAGGTAAAAGACCTGTATTCTGAAAATTATTGAACTCTTATGAGAGAAGTTAAGGAAGACACCAAAGAATGGAAAAATATTCCAAGTTCATGGATTAGAAGAAAAAATGTTATTAAAATAGATATGCTACACAAAGAAATTTACACATTCATTGCAATCTCTATCAAAATATCCTTACCATCTTTCAGAGAGCTGGAACAAACAATCCCAAAATTTGTGTAAAACCAAAAAAAATCCACGAGGCCAATGGAATGTTGAAAAGGAGAATGAAAATGGGAGGCATCACAATTCCAGACTTCAAACTGTATTTCTTAGCTGTAATTACCAGAAGAGTATGGTGCTCACACAAAATCAGACACCTATGTCCATGGAGCATATTGGAAGACCCAGGAATGGACTCTCAACTCTATGGTCTCCAAGTGGTTGACAAAGGGGAATGATTATCCAATGGGGAAAAAAATAAAAGACAGTCTCTTCAACAAATGATGTTGTGAAAATTGGACAGCCACAGGCAGAATCATGAACCATCAAAACCCTAGAGCCAAACACAAGCAACAACGTCTTTGACCTTGGCAAATACAACATCTTGCCAGAGGCATGGGAAACAAAACCCAACATGAACCACTGGGAATTCATCAGTAAAAAAAGCTTTTGCACAGCAAAAGAAACAATCAACAAAACTGAAATGTAGAATACAGAATGGAAGAAGACATTTGCAACTGACCTAAATAAAGGTCTAGTCTCCAAAATCTAAGAAAAACCCTTCAAACTCAATAATCACCCCGAAAAAAGTCCAATCAAGAAATTGCCAGAAGAAATGAACAGAGAAATCTGCAAAGAACATATTAATGGCTTACAGGAACGTGAAAAACATCCTCAACAGCATTTTTCATCAGAGTAATACAGATCAAAACCATCATGAGATACCACCTCACACCAATCAGATTGCTCAAATGAACAGCACAGTGCAGAGAAAGGTGAACCCTCTTACACTGCTGATGGGAATGTAAACTGATTCTGCCACACTGGAAATAGTACAGAGGTTCTTCAGAGAGATAAAAATAAACTACCCTATGACCCAGCAGTTCACTACTAGGTATTTATCCAGCGGGTACAAATATAGTGATTAGAAGAGGACATGCCCCCAGTGTTACTCCAGCAATATCCACAAAAGCCAAACCATGGGAAGAGCCTTGATGTCCATTCACTGATGAATGCATCAAGAAGACCTGGTATACATACTCAATGGAATATTACTCAGCCAACAACAACAACAACAAAAACCAAAAACAAACAGACAAACAAAAAATGAAAATATTTTCCCTTGCAACAGTGTGGATGGAATTGGAGGATATAAGTGACTTAGAGAAAGACAAAAACCATAATATTTCATTCCTATGTGGAATTCAATATACAAAACTGATGAATATAGGGGAAGGGAAAGAAAAAAAAAACAGGCTAAAAACAGAGAAAGACAAATCATGAGAAACGAGAAACTATTAACTAAATAAGGTATATACTGAGGGTTGCATGAGGGGAAATGGTTTGGGGGATGGGGTAATTGGCTGATCGGCATTAAGGAGGGACCTTGATATCATGAACACTGGGTGCTATATAGAACTCATGAATCACTAAATTCTACACCCTATTTAACAATACAGTGTATGTTAGCTAACTTGAGTGTAAATAAACTAAAATATAAATGTTAAAAAAAGGGTGAAAATGTAAAAAAAAATAAACACTCTTTGCACTAGCTCCTTAAAAATATATAAATAGACAATTCTAGGGGAGACAAGATGGCAGAGATGTAGGCAGCACCGCCATTTCAATCTGTCCCCTAAAATGAGCTGATTACCTACCAAGGAACTCTGATTACCCATGAAATAAGCCTGAGATTAGAATTATCTACGTCTGGATCTCTACAGGGGTAGAAGACACCAGTGAGCATGTAAAGTAGGTGGGAACATTGAACTGATATCAGAAGATAAACAAAAGGGGAAGGGAGTCACCAGAAGCGACCCATTTGAAAGTAATACCCCAATACGAGAGTGCCCTGTGACTGGGGACCAGCATTATCTTGGAGTCTGGTTGAAAGCACTCAAAAAGAGCAAGATTGTAAGGGAAAATTGGGGGAATTGGGCGGTTAGGTATAGGGGATGAAGCCAGCCAACCCAGGACACCACAGCTGGCCCTGAGCCAGAGATAGTGCAGAGAAGAAACC
This sequence comes from Enhydra lutris kenyoni, assembly GCF_002288905.1. Taxonomy (NCBI): domain Eukaryota; kingdom Metazoa; phylum Chordata; class Mammalia; order Carnivora; family Mustelidae; genus Enhydra; species Enhydra lutris. The sequence goes on along the minus strand of NW_019154213.1, from coordinate 283,485 downwards.
AGGTCTTGTTCCATGAGCCACCAGGAGCCTGAGAGTGTCTGGGTGGCAGTGTCCATGAGGGTGAAGGAACCTCACCAGCCAGCAGGCAGAAAGACAGCCTTTTGCACTCTCCACGCTCCTGCTGTGTGACCAGAGTCTAAGTCGCCCCCTACACCCTCCCCTGAAAGAGGTGCGGGCTGATGCCAGCTGGTACTCTTTCATACCCTGGAGAGTCTGAGCACTCCCAGCCCGGGACAGCGAGAAAATCTCAGTGTGCTAGCTCGGATTGGGACCTCTCTTGTGGACTGGAACTGCTCAGAGAGTTGCAGCTAGTATTTCTCGTGGTTTTGGGTACAAGACGGAGTTCCTGTGACCCCAGAGACCATGACTGGGAACATGATCTCCCAGCAGCCGAGGGGGAATTTATGTGCTCTGGAGCACCCAGAGGAGAACAGACTGAGGCTTCTTTCTGAGAGGGAGGTCTGGGTGAAGTTTGCTTTCCTCTAAACCTCCAAAAACCATCAAGAGCTGCCAAGAGGAGAGAAAACAAATGAACAAACAAAGAAACAAATCTCCAGAGAACAAAAGCCTGAAAAACCGGTTTCCTCAGAGCCCACCTACTTGAGGGGGGCAGGAGGACTTAACTCTAGGAACATCACTGACTGAAAACCCACGTGGCAGGCCCCTCCCCCAGAAAGCCAGCCCCCCTCCAAAAAATAGACAAGAGGACAACCAATGCTAATTCATAGATACAACTTTTATTTTTAATTCGTTCCCACTATTCTGGTTCTTTTCATATATATATATATATCTATATATATATAGATATATATATATATATCTGTGTTTTTCTTTTGCTTTTCTACTTTTTAATTTTTATTTTATTTTATTCATTATTTTTTATATATTTATGTTGAGATAAGCTTCAAGGTAATCCACTTTTCCCAATCAATGCTACCACTATAGGTAAGCCAGCTTTAATCCTCTTTTATTTTAGGAAAGTTAAGTCCTTTAACAAAGATATCAAGATACAGCCAGGAAAAATGAAAATAACCTTCCTTGCCCACACTGAGAATTTATAACCACTCTCCCATCTTTTTCTTCTGTCAGTGTTTCTGTGTATTTATTTTTTGTCCTGGTAGTATATAAATCTTATACTTGGGGTTCTTGTTAACTAGGTTCTTTTATTTATTTATTTATTTATTTTCTCTTGTCATCTATTTTTTTCTGTCTTTTTGCTTGTCTGTTTATGTTTGTATACTTCATAAATCTTACCTTGGGGCCCATTTGGGCTGGGGCTTCTCCTTTATGTTATCTTTCTTCTTTTTTCGTGACTCTCTCTCTCTCTCTCTCTTTTTTTTTCTTTCTTCTTTCGTTTTGGTGGAGACTCTTGATTGCTCAGAAGCGTTCCAGGGTGCACCTTGACTGCACCACGGTCGATACATTCAGCTACATGTCTGTTCAGCCATCTCTCACCAAAATGTCTAGGAGGAGGAATGCCCAACAGAAGAAAAATTCAGAGACTGGGCCTTCTGCATAAGATATTTTGGATATGGACATAGACAGTATATTGGAAGGGGAATTCAGGTTAACAGCTCTCGAGGCAATAGCTAGGTTAGAAAAAGCCTTTGATGACACAATGGAATTGATTAGGGCAGAAATGAAAGCCAACAGGGATGATGTTCATAATGTTCTCAATGAGTTCCAATCTAATCTAAATTCTCTAAAAGCTGGGGTAACTGAGGCAGAAGATAGAATTAGTGATCTGGAGGACAAACAGATAGAGTAAAGGGATCAGGAGAAAGCCTGGAAAAAAAACAGCTTAGAAACCACAAAAACAGAATTAGGGAAATAAATGACGCCATGAAAAGTTCCAACGTCAGAATTAATGGAATCCCTGATGGGAAGGAGAAAGAAAGAAGACTAAAAGATATAGTTGAACAAATTCTCTATGAAAAATGTCCCAATATCCCGAATGGTACCAGCATTCATGTTCTAGAGGTAGAAAGGTTTACACCCAGGATCATAGAATCTAAAAAGACCTTGAGACCCCTGATAGTGGAAACGATTAATCATAACTGTAGACAGGAGCTCTTGAAAGCAGCTAGGGCAAAAAATTTCTTATGTACAGAGGAAAGCCCATCAGAATAACGTCAGACCTGTCAACAGAAACCTGAAAGCCAGAAAGGGCTGGCAAGACGTATTCAGGGCACTAAATGAGAAGAACATGCAGCCATGAACAGTTTATCCGGCAAGAGTGACATGCAAAATGGATGGAGAGATAAAGAGCTTCTAAGACCGGGAAGGTTTAAAAGAGTATTCAACCAGCAAGCCGACACTGCAGGAAATATTATGGGGGGGGGTCTATAAAAGCAGAAAAAAACTAAGAATATCTTTAAACAGAAATATATGGAGAGAATCTATAGAAACAAAGACTTCACAGGTAACACGATGTCAATAACAACGTACCTCTCAATAATCACTCTCAACGTGAATAGCCTAAATATGCCCATAAAACGACACAGGGTTGCAGATTGGATAAAAGGACAGGACCCATCCATATTTTGCCTAAAAGAGACCCATTTTGAACCTAAAGATACATCCAGACAAAATGAAGGGATGGAGAAGCATCTTTCATGCCAATGGACCTCAAAAGAAGTCTGGGGTAGCAATTCTCATATTAGATAAATTAGATTTTAAACTAAAGACTGTAGTCAGAGATATAGAAGGACACTATATAATTCTGAAAGGGACTATCCATCAAAAAGATCTAACAATTGTAAATATCTATGCCCCCAATATGAGGGCAGCCAATTACATAAGAAAACTGTTAATCAAGATAATGACTCATATTGATATGAACACATTAATAGTACGAGATCTTAACATGCCACTCTCAGTAATAGATCACCCAAGCAGAAAATCAATAAAGAAACAAAAGTACTGAATGATACATTAGACCAGATGGACTTCAGAGATATATACGGAACATTCCACTCTAAAACAACAGAATATTCATTCTTGAGTGAACATGGAACCTTCTCCAATATAGACAACATACTAGGACACAAATCAGATCTCAACCAATACCAAAAGATTGAGATTATTCCCTGCATATTCTCAGATCACATTGCTTTGAAACTGGAGCTCAAACACAAGGAAAAGTTTGGAAGGAATTCAAATACATGGAAGCTGAAGACCACCTTCTTAAGAGTTTTTGGATCAACCAGGAAATCAAAGAAGAACTTAAACAATTCATGGAATCCAATTAGAATGAAGACACTTAGGTGCAAAATGTATGGGATATAGCAAAGGCGGTCCTAAGGAGGAAATACATAGCCATCCAATTCTCCCTCAAAAAAATGGAAAGATCCCGAATATACCAGCTGTCGCTATACACCTTAAAGAACTGGAAGAATCAACAACAAATTAATCCAACTCCACACAGAATAAGGGAAATAATCAAGGTTAGAGCAGAGATCAATGAGATAGAAACTAGAGATACAGTAGAGATACTGCAGAATTCATCAATGAAACTAGAAGTTGGTTTTTTGAAAGAATCAATAAGATCGATAAACCATCAGCCAAACTAATCCAAAAGAAAAGAGAGAAATCCCAAATTAATAAAATTATGAATGAAAAGGGAGAGATTACAACTAACACCAAGGAAAAAGAAACAATCATCAGAAATTATTATCAACAGTTATATGCCAATAAGTTAAGCAACCTAGATGAAATGGATGCATTCCTGGAAAGCTATGAACTTCCAAAATTGAACCAGGAAGAAACTGACAACCTAAATAGACCAATATCTAGTAATGAGATTGAAGCAGTGATCAAAAACCTCCCAATATACAAGATCCCAGGACTTGACAAATTCCCTGGGTGATGCCAGAAATCCTTCCATGCAGTAATTTCCATAGGACAGTTGTTCATGTCCACTCAGGAAAATCCAAACAGAAGATCTCCCCTGCACTCAGCTGTCTCTGTAATTCACAACTCTTACACATAGAGGTACCCAAATGACCAGTACTGACACATAGGTAAGGACAGCTCTATGCCCCTATTCAGCAGGAAGAAGATACAGAACAAGAGACCTTCCTCCTTAAACAACTTTAATGACTGAAGGGACTAAACTGTTCAGGGGAACAGGAGGAGGGAGGAGAAGGCTAGCTGAGGACAAAGCAGGAGCTGGCACGCCACACCACCTCCTAGCATGTGATATGGGTGACATTTCTCATGCACTCTGGCTGTCCTAAAGCCAAGAAAAGGGAAAAAAAAACAGATTCTCCACAGATGGAGATCAAAACACTAACAGACCTGAGTCTCCCTCGTTTACAAATGTGCTAGTGATTGCCAAGGAAGAGCATTGCTTGTCAATAGGGTAGCTAATTTCCAGAGACCCATAACTCTGTTTGCTGAAGCCCTAAAGTCTCCCTCCCCTCCATGACACTGAGGGAGGCTGAGGCCAAAGGAAATGTCAATAAGACATAAGCTATGTGGCTGGGGCAGGATTGGCGGTAAGCTTCCATTGCAGCAGAGCACGGAAGTCCAAAGAAATGATCGACTTTTAATTTTTCTTACCGTATATTTTCTTTTGGAAATCCTACTTTAGCCCTTGCATCAGAAACAGTTGCTACAAAATAATTGAGTTTTCCCTGAAAAAAAAAAAAAAGTGTTTCTTTTCAACCCTGCGGTCCCTTGAGAAGGACCTGTGAGAGGATGAAGGTAACATTCCTCCAGGAAGCTCCCAACCACCTTTCTATTAATGCCTTCCTAGAAGGAAAAACCACCTTCACTTGACAAGAGCAAAGCCTCCTGTATCCTGGGTGTCCTCTGTCCTCCTGCAATGTTCTTGCAAAACCTCCCTTTTGCCTGACTTCCCCCAATGCCATCCCAGAAAGTCAGCCTCCCGTCACGACTCCAGCAAGCAGCCCTTTCTACCTATGGGTCATATCCCTGTGCTTTAATAAAAATCATCTTTTGCCAGCAAAGCCATCTCAAGACTTCCTTCTTGACCATCGCCCTTGAACTCAAGCATCTTTCCTGCCTCAGTCATGTCTCTTGTAGGGCTCCTGTGGAAACAACCCTGCAAAATGGGCCCATTTCTGTCAACTCTTCTGACTCCATCCACCTACCCACTACACATTCTGTGTCCTCTGAGGATGGGACACTTCTGTGATTCTTGCCCTGAAATCCTCACATGGCACATCTTTCAGTCCTCGATATGTTTGAGTTTGCCCATCTTAAAATCACCAGCATCCCATCCTCACTTTCTTTTTCTCAAATGTTTATCTGGTCCATAGGTTCTCATCACCAATACCGTATAATATGCTTCTGCTCCTGATTAGAGAACTCTATTTCTTTCCTTTGTCATCAAGCTCAAATCTTAACTCTCAGATGGTTGTCTCACAACTTTCAAAATATTTCTTTCCCCTAATGCCTCTCTACCAGTTTCTATTCCCCCTTTTTTCAGCTCGCTCTCTCTCCTTCCTTCCTACCCTGCATTACCTTTTGGTTCTTTATATTCCTTCCTCCCTCCCCCTCTTTCTGTCTTTTGTTTGTTATCTCAGTCAACATAGAGTACTTCAGTAGTTTTTGATGTAGTGTTCCATGACTCATTGATTGCATATAAGACCCAGGAGCTCATGGCAATACGTTCCCTATTAAAAAGAATGGAGTGAAACCCACACAGGTGCATCTCAAAGGTCTGTTTCTCTGCAAGTCAATGGGAAGCTTCACGGTAATGAAACCTGGCCTTCCACACTACAACTGGACATGGGGTACACTAAGCATTCACCACAATCTCCTGTCTTCCAAGACACTGAGGAAATGGGTTTTCCTACCAAATATTTGAATAGTTTCATTTCTTGGCTGAAATGGGCCTCAGGTCAAGCCATAAACATATAGAAAGATCTATCTGAATTCAGGAAAGGAACATTGCACTCAAACAGAAGTGGCATGCAGAGTTTTACACAGATGCTATACCTGAAGGAGGAGGCTGGAATTACTACAAGTAAGGAAGGGAGGAACATGAGTGAGCAATCCTTCCATAGCCCCTCCTGTTCTGGCCATTATCAGAGGGTTCACACTGCACAGGAACCTGTCCAATGCTGGAGCACAGGAGGGAAATTTATCACATCCCTCAACTCACTCCATGTTGTGTCCTGGGAAGACAAACCTTGTATTTACTGACAATGTGGAAGAGCCTTCAGCCATGTGTCCCTGGTGCAAGTGACATCAGAGCTTGTTCATCCTGGATCGCACCACACACATCTCCCCAGTGTGGGAGAGCCTTTAGTCGGGGCTCTAACCTCGGGATACACAAGAGAACTCACCCTCCCGAGGAAAGTAGACATAACACGCACGGGGGGAAGAATTCCAGGGCAGTGCTCACCTCTGTATACAGCAAGACCACCGGACAGGCACCTTAGGGATGGAACGAAGGTGGGAGACGCTTCATTCAGAGAGCTCTGCTCTTATTCACATACAGGATCTCACAGGGGATAGAAGCCATGTGATGGGATTGCTGCACAAGAGCTCGCAGCAACATGCATCCCTTTGAGGTCATGGGCACGTTCCCACAGACAGAGACTGGTTGAATGCCATCTTCAGGGGAAAGCATTTAGTCCTGCCACACCCTCATCCAGCATCTGAGGAGCCACACCGGCAGGAACCCCGAAAAATGCGGTCAATTTGGAAGAGCCGTTAGATACACCTCTCACATTTGGAGACACCAGACAACTCAGAGCAGAGAAACCTGTGACTGTCATCACTGGGGTCCTGCCTGTACCCAGAGCGCCCACCTTTCTCACCACCACAGAAATCACAGAGTACAAACCCCGTGTCTCCTGTCACTGAGGCACAGCCTTCATCCAGAAGTGAGCCCTTTCCAATACCAGAGAACTCACATGGGGAGAACCACTAGCACTGTATCTTGGTGGGAGAAGCTTCAACTAGGGGTCAGGCCTGAGCTTCCACTACCATCTCAGAGTGCGCGTCATCCCTCACATGGGAACGAAGGTTCAGGCATCTCCTGGGACCCCCTGTATCATCGCTGCTGCTGAATGCCGGTGAAATCCATGTGGGAATCCCATTCCTCATGGAGCCAACATATGAAGGACCTGGGAAGATTTTCACACAAGAAAATCCAAATTCTCCCTGTGTGATGAGGAAAGGAATGGGCTCAGGTATCCCTTTTTCCTTAGCCAGCAATGACACCCTCACACCGAGGAATCACTGATCCAATGCAATGGGGGGAAATTCTTCCCGGGACACTCACTTCAGAAAATCACTGGGCAAATACCTCCCAAGGAATTTCCTAGGGTGACAATGAGATACAAACTCAGACACTGCAAACCCATACAACTTGGTCCCATTCTGAGGAATGTGGTATGCACTCTTCCAGTAACCAATAGCTAGAAATCAAGCACATCTTCTCTGATCTATCCCTATTTGCATAAAGGCCAGGATCATCAAACAGGCAGGGTCTCACAACCTCAACCTTACTGTGCCAAGTAAGAATGGGGGACTTTTCCTCTAAGAACTCTCACAACTGACACAGGTACCGTCTCTTGGTAGGAAGTTGGATCACAGGAAATAACACTACCAGGAAGAAAGACACCCAAGTCAAGGCCTGAACCTCAACCAAGGTGGGAGGTTCAGAACCAAGACAACTTACCACTGCGATGCACACCCACCAGAGATATGACAGGGGTCACACTCCTGTATGTGCTGCACTTCCATCTGCACTGAAGAGACAGAGGCCAGACCCTTTGGATGCTGCCCATGAGGCAATGTCTCCTGAGCCTCGAAGCACCACTTGTAAAAAGAAGGAGAGCATTTAGTTGAGGTCTCAGGACCCGCATTTTGGGAGACACAGAGTCACCCATGATGGAAAGCAGGCCAGTCCCTCCCAGCAGGGAGTGCAGGCTCAAGGAGGCCAAAAGCATTGGGCCCTTCCATGTGTGAAAGAATTAGCTTTGCTGCTGGAAGACGTTCCCCTAATGCATGCAAATCTTGGCGATTTGGCCTCAAGTTCCATGACGCTGAAATAGGCCTCTGGTCTTTCCTTGGTAAGACATACCTCTCATCGACCCTGGAAATCTACAGGAAAAAAAAAAAAAAAAACAGCAACTACCTTCCACTTACACAACACCCTGCCACCTCAGGGTCGTGGCTATGGCAGACTTCACACTGTGTGCATTTTGCCCTGATAAGCTCCAACCCTCCAATAAAGCACAGAACATAGAGCCAGGCTACGGCACCCTGGTGACCTGGCAGGCTGCCGTGGCTGCCTGGGCCTGCCTTCCTCCCACCGTCCCTGGACCTAGTCCTTTCCTATGAACATCTGCCTGCGCCCTGTGACTCTGGCTCTGCCCCAGGAGCCCCAGGCCCTGGGTGCAGACTGACAAAAAGCAGTTGAGTGGCCGCAGATCCAGCTGGCTGGCCCTGTGCTCCCCTCAACCCAACCACCGTGGTGACCAACATGGGCCCATGTGCCAGATCAGACTGCAGCTCCCGCCTTCCTGCTCAAACACAGAGGGCGCCTTGGAAGCAAGACACATCAGTCCCAAATAACCTGCCCCTTAGCCCCACCCCTCTGGCCTGGATAACCCCTGGGGACAGAAGCCCCAGACGCCAACACAACCTCCATTCCAGGCAGCACATTTCATTTGTCCTCACGTTTTGCAAAGGTTGTCTGATGGTTCCAGAAAAATCCGGCTAAGTTATGGCCCACGTGCTGTTGTGATGTTTGGAATGCTTAACCTCCCCAGACTTTGAAAGGTCACCTGACCCATTTTGGAGGACTTGTCCAGCGACCACGCCCACTTCTTCTGCCAGCCTGGGACTCTGCCTGCAGAGGGAATTCCCATCATTGCTGGCCAGAGGCATGACACTCTAACTGCCCCAGCTGACCTGAGCAGGAGCCCCCACAAGTGAGGGGAGAAGGGACAGAGCCCTCGGCTCAGAGACGAGCCCATATGGCACTTGACGAGACATAACATCCCTCAGGGAGCCGCCAAAGAAGGGGCAGCAATGACAACAAATTGAGAGGCTTCATCTTATCAAAAAGGGCTACAAACAATGAGCCCCAGAGCTTTCTCAGACCTGAGAATGGGCTGTGACCAGCAGGTCTGGCTGATGTGGATACCGGGTTGCTGCGGGCCCACCTGGCACCATCGGCCACCAAGCACAGACTTCTTGGCAGAGGCCAAGGCCCGCACATGCCTAGATTTCCCAGGAGGCAGGGCCTTTCTCCAGCAGCAGGTCTTGGGAAGCAGGAGGATGCCTACAGGTATGAAATGATCCCTCAGTTCTGAGGGCAAGACTGAAAGCATCTTTCTCTCTGTTGGGTTGGCCCAGCCCTCCACAGATCTCCTCGTTCCCAGCAGTGACCTGGAAACTACAGTCTCCCCTTCCCAGGTTGCCCTGGAACTATGCTCTTCAACAGGGGCATGCTGCTAAGCCCCTGAGAGAGGCAGGCCAGGACTCCCAAAAGGCAGGGTCACCCGGAGCATAATTGTCTCACTCACAAACACCTCCACCACACACCAGATGGGCTCACTCTGATGCTCTTGGAGGCTGTCAAGATAACCCCAAAGTGCCGGTATTTCTTCACACCTACAGGTGGAAAGGGACAGGGATCAGGGGGTGCAGAACCACCTCCCGATCTTGGAACCGCAATGAGCTTCTGCGGGGAATGCCCTGGGCATCCCCAGAGGGTCTGTGTGGAGCAGCGTCCTCCTCCTTCCCTGACTAGGGACTTTAATCCACCCAGCACAACAGCAGACCCACCCAGCCTCTCTGCACTCAGGGTCAAGGGGACAGCAGGCTCTTTTCCAGAGGAAGAGCAGAGGCACCAGAACATGTCATGGTTCTTGCCATTCCTCCAGAATCTCTCTGTGAGAACAGATAGGGAAAGACCCTAGCATCAGAGCAAGAAATGCACTGTTTGGACTCTTGAGTATTTTAAATTTGTCATTTTCCAGTGGCTTCTACCTTGCGTTTCTCCTTGCAGTACTAATGAAAATGTCAAAATAAGTGTTCCTCCAAGAATACAAGTCAACCATCAGGTCTACCCAGAAATGAGACTCTAAGTACCATCTACATTGGACGTCCTCAAGCCTTCTTCATAGTGGGATGCAGTTTGAAGGCTCAAGTAGCTTGGATGACCCAGGAACTAGGAAACTGCCACCTTCCAGGGGCAGAAGGGACACGAAGCAGGTTGCCAGCCACCCAGACAGTGAAAAGGGATGGTAGTAAATCACACTTGGATCATTGCTGTTTTCCTGTTAGAAAGATGGCAGAAAAGAGATGGACAAGAATTCTCAAGGAAGATTCATATCGATGGAAGCTTTGTAAAGAGAGCCACTCTGAAACTAGAGTGTGAAGGACAATCAGGAAGGAAACCCTAGGCACATCTCCTGTTTCACGTGTCTTAGTACCGTGATCTTTTGTCTTCTGGCCCATGGACATGCTCAGTGGCAGATCCACCACCATCTGGTACACACCTGTCTTCACTGGACTGATAAAGAGACAACGCAACACCTGTTAACTGCCAGCAGTCATTGTCATCCTTGCAAAACACGTGCCTGTGCTTTTCCCTCATAAACCTGTACTCACTGCTCAAAATTGGGAGCACACCTGATTTTCCTCCACTCTGTGTCTCCCAGATGACCATCCCTAATTCCCCAAACAGAAGTGTCCTTTTTTTTTTTTTTTTTTTTGCTTTTTTTTCCCAGCACCCCCTTCTTGACTGACACAAAGATGTACCAATGCAAAGGGCCATGGTAGGCTATTTATACATCGTCAGGTTATGGCAAACATCAGATGAAATGCTCAAAAGCCAAAGTCCAGCTCACTGTCATGGCCGGCATGACAAATCGACCAGGAAACGTGAGGTTAAGATGATGGTGAAAAGGAATTAAGAGACAAGAGATGGGAGCAGAAGGAGCACTGAGGATGATGTCCAACAGTACTGATTTTATTCCACATCTTATAATCATTTATAAGGCAGACCACAATAGGAGGAGTAATACATGAGTATCTAGTCAGATGACCACAAGTTTCAATAACAAGTTTACCTTAACTACAAGCAAACCTTGTGATGCCAGGTAGTCTTGGCTAAAGCCATTAGCAAGACAATCAACCAGGGAGTGTGTTATGGGAGGTACAGGAACGACAAGGACCAACTAAGAACTCATGACCCTGACTACATTGTTCCCTTCTGTAGGGAGAGCGTGTGGGAAGTCACGTAGGTGAGTGCACAACATATAGCACAGACCCTTTCTCAATGTTACTCAACTTTCCCATCCTTAACCCCTTATCAAGGTGTCCAGATTTTAAAGGAGACACAAGTCAGGGCCTGGTTTGATCCACGATTCCAATCATGCTGTAGCCTCCAACACCTCACCTTAAATTCAGATTCCTGAAATCAATGGGTTTCCAATTCAGTCTTTTTTGAAAATTTCTTTCCAAAGAACCATCCCCGGCTGTCAGAAATAAAATGCCTATTTTGGGGGTGCTTGGGTGGCTCAGTGGGTTAAAGCCTCTTCCTTCACCTCAGGTCATGATCCCAGGGTCTTGGGATCGAGCCCTGCATTGGGTTCTGTGCTCCGCAGGGACCCTGCTTCCTCCTTTCTCTCTGCCTGCCTCTGCCTACTTGTGATTTCTGTCTGTCAAATAAATAAATAAATAAAATCTTTTTTAAAAAGTCTATTTTCACAGAACGTCAGGAACCCATCCAATTTCCTCCATTGTAGTCTGTAAGGTACTCTAAATAGCTATACTTGTCTTTACACCACCACCACCAAGGAAACCCTCGCCAAGACATAAACTCCAATTAATTTTTATCTGACATTTCCAAAATGACAGAGATTACTTGATATTATTCGAAACTTAATTTCTTTAAAAGTACATATTTTCATAACATCATTAAGAAAGTTTTCCAAACCTCTGGCAGAAAAATGTTCTATCTAGACACCAATTGGATAAAAGTGTATAATTATGTTACCTGAAGCAGCATGACGATTGTATTGTCCTGTGTAAATATATGCTGTTACTAGTTTTGTTTTGTTCCCCTCCCATCGTATTATGTTGCAGAACTCATAAAATATCTTCATTTACATTTTATTTTTATTAACTTGTTTATTTTGTAACGATTTTACTCACTTCTTTGGCAGAGAGACAGAGCTCCCAAACAGGCAGAGCAACAGGCTGGGGCAGATGGAGAAGCAGGCTCTCCTCCCCTGAGCAGGGAGCTCGACACGGGCTGGATGCCAGGGCATGCACCTGAGTCAAAGGCAACTTCTTAAGCGACTGAGGAACCCTGGTGCCCCAGGTAGAAATTATTTTAAAGAAATCACGTTATATTTGCTGCCTGTAAATGCCTATATTCCCCGGGTTGTTGCCAAGGAGTTCTGAATTGTCACTCTCCAAGAGACCACATGGCAGTGGCCAGGCCCACAGGGACTTACAATGGATGTGGCACCCTGCATGCCAAGCTCCAGGGAGTACAAGGATAAGGGGTGAAACCAGCAGAGAGGTTTTGGGTCCAAACACTCCAGACTGCACAGACTGACCTTGGCTGCCAAGAGGGTCCTACCCAGCTGTCTTCTGACTCACCCTCTCTGTCCATGCAGGGACACCACATTTGCATTCCATGTATGCAGGCCCCGGAGGTGCGATCCAGTGGTGGAGACGAACCACTGTCCACAAAGGGAGACCCACCCTGCAGACCGGAAATGGAGGACGGGTGGCAAGCAAGAGGAAGGTCAGTGCACTAAGGGCCTTTGAAATCAGGCATGAAGGGAGAATCCACTGTTTTCAAAGAGTACCTCTCTTTCTCCTGCAGAAAGGGCACCTTGCGATCCAAATTAATGCAACTCACTGAAAAATGACATACATATGTTTGTATCCTTAAATCATGGCTCAGGCAGTCCGCCACACACACAGTATTAGTAACTGTCACCCTTGGCTCCAAGGGGCTCCTGAAAGGAACACAGGGCATTCCTGGGGAGTGGAGTCCCACATTAAGCACTTTTCTTTTTTACATATTTTCTTTATTGGACACAGCAGGCATGACTTCAGTGAGGGGCAGAGTGAGAAGCACTCCCCCTGAGCAGGAAGCCTGATGCTAGGTTTAATCCTGGACTCCAAGAGCAGGACCTGAGCCGATGGCCTATACTTAACCTACTGAGCCACGCAACAACTCCTAGAGAGACTTTGTGAAACAATCTCATATAAATAGGAGTTTTCCAGAATAGCAGGTAGTAAAATGAACATTTAAGTCTCCTATGTGCTCTCAGGAGTATCATTTTTTTCTTTAATGTAAAAAAATGTAGTTAACTTACAGTGAAGTATTGCATTTTGCAGTAGAATTCAGGGTCTCATCACTTCTCTCCACGACTCAGATCTGGTCACAACAAGGGCCTTCTTCAATGCCCATCATTCATCGACCCCTCTACAACCCACTTCCCTCCATGACCCCACAGTGTGCAGGGATGCCTTCACCCTGAGAGTTCTGTCATGAACCACCGCCATGGTGACCTGATGACATGCACCCATCCTTCTGTTTCAACTGTCACTTAGCCGAGCACCTTGCAGTTCGGTGAACAGGTGTAAAGGTCCCCACGATGGGAAATCTCAACTACTGTTCTACGGGTATGTGCCTATCGATTCTCACAATTCCCTTCTTTCAAGCTGGCTGCCTCATTTTTACAGAGAACAGCTTCTTCTCTTTGGCTTTTCCTTTCCACCCTCTGATTTCTCCTCCTGGTTCGATGCCTGTGTTTGTTATTTTTTCTGGGTTATTTCATTGGGATTTCTTGGGTTAGCTGCCTTCCTTAAATTGTTTCTACGTTCAGAAAACCATACTCTTTCTGAATGCCAATTTCATACACAGTCGTACAGGGAACACACCTAGGTCACATACCACACTGTTGTCCCTGGATCAGGAGAATCTTGGTGCGACCCAGGCAACACATTTGAGGAGAACAAATTGCCAGTAACCTCTTCCCGATGGAGATGACAAAATCAGAGAGGAACGGTCAGTGGTCGAAATGCAGCTGTTTTTAGGAGAGACACAAGAAGATATCAGGGTGTTTTCATGGGTCGAGTTGGAGGATTTCACAGGCCGTCTGCTTGATGCCTGGGAGTGGACAGGAATGGGCTGTGCCACCGGGTGGGTGGAAAGAACACACGGAAGCTGCACAGTGGACTGTCTGCTGGTTTCAAAGATACTTCTGGGCTGGGTTCTCAAGGCCAGGCCTAGGGAGGGAGACATGAGACTGTTCCCTAAACCTACAGTCTCCAGAGTGTATCAAGGGAGCTGAGAGTAGGCAGGGAATGTTGGGGAAGAATGAGAGAGTAGGGGGGAACTCACTCCAGCCAGTGTAGCCTCACTTTCATCCAGGTTCTTCAGAACAGTCCTCAAATCAAGAGTAGGCCATTCAGCATCATACATCTCCTTCCTAAAACCAACCATCCCCAGCCCACATAGCGACCTCTATGTTCATTCATACCATGAACTGCTCTTCTGGATTGTCCAGCTCAAGGCAAGCGAGTTCTCAGTGGGGTCAAAGTGTGACAGTTAGGAGTAAAATGACCTGGAGTTTGAATCACCTTGGGAGCCAAGCAGAACACCAGTAGCAGTGGGGATCAACTGGCCTTCAGGATGGTCGTGGGCGACTGGGAGAAATGATGAAGGGGTCAAAAGGCAAAAAGAAAAGAAGCCCAACTATAACATCTTTTTCTTTTTCCTAATTAAGTAATCTGTACTCCCAACATGGCTCAAACTAATAACCTGGAGATCAAGAGTCACACACTCCACCGACCAAGGCAGCCAGGGTCCTGGAATTGTAGCATCTTCCATACTCAATGTGTGGAGAAAGGGGAAACTAATTTAATCTATGGTAGTTTGAGGGCTAGATATTTTTTGGTAAATGTACAAATGAAAGAACACATTCTCCAGGGTCATAAAGTCAGGACTATCTAGTTCTAATATTTATCATGACACTGAGAAAGTAACTGGCTTTTTAAAGTTAATTATTTATTTGAGAGATAGAGAAAGGGGGACATAAGCATGGGGAGGGACAGAGAGGGAGAGGGAGAAGAAGACTCCCGACTGAGGGGGGAGTCTGACCTGGGGTTCAATCCCAGGAACCTGGGATTATGTCCTGAGCCAAAGGCAGAAGCTTCAATGACTGACCCACACCGGTGCCCCTACTTAACCTCTTTTCTGCCTGTTTCCCCACCTCTGAGGATATTATGAATATTTGATTTTAGAATAGCATCTATTTTTTAATTTAATAATAGTTTTTAGATTGGAATGAAATAGAGGTCACTTAGAATAATACCTATGAGACTAAGCCCTCAAAAATGTTTTAAAAAATCTTATTTAGGGGTACCTGGGTGGTACAGTCAGTTAAACAACCGACTCTTGATTTGGGCTCACATCAAGATCCCAACTCCTGGGAGAGAGCCCCACACCAGGCTCCACACTCAGCAGGGACGCTTCTGGAGGATTCTCTCTCTCCCTCTGACCCTCCCCTCTCTAGCATATGCTTGTGCATGCACTCGCTTTCTGTCTCTACAATAAATAAATATGTCTTAAAAAATTTAATCTTGAACACTTGGTGGTTGCATAATCATTTTCATAATTGGGCAGTAACTCCTAGTTTACAAAGCACTTTTATACATACTTTCTTATTGGAGTCAGGATATGGTCCTGGGAGAAGAATTTATTGTGTTTATTTGTAGAGGAAAATAAAGAAAACCAGACTTAGAGCAGTGCTGTGCTTTTCTCATGACTGCAGAGCTAACAAATGATCTTCTGATTTTCAGTCCAATGGAGGAGGAAAAGAAAAAATCCAAACACTGTAACAAGAGCCAATGAAGGGCACTATAAAATGATAATGGAATCAAGGCAGTAAGACGATGCAACATTTATAAATATTTACACATCCAGCAGTGGAGCAACTAAATATGTAGAACATATATGACAAAACCTAAGAGAAGCAATCAGCACTAATACCATAGGGAACTATAATACCGCACACTTCTCCCAATGATACACCATCCAGACAGAAGATCAGAAAGGAAACATCAGCCTCAGACAACCCGTTACTTAGATGGACTTGACAGATACACGCAGAACCCTTCATCCAAAAGCAGTATATGGAATATACCCCTCTCAAGTGCACCTAGAACATTCTCCACCATAGGTCATATATGAGGCCACCAGACAAGTCAATAAACTCCAGAAGCCTAGGATTTTCCCAAATGATGACGGAAATAAAATTGACCACATTTCCCAACCACAGTGGTATAGAACTAGAAATCAATCACGAGAAGAAAACTGGAAATTCATAAACACAGAGACTAAACAAAATGCTACTGAATAACCAATTGAGTTCATGGCAAACCAAAAGAGGAACACAGAAATACTTTGAGGCAAATGAAAAAATAATACAATCAAACAAAAGTTATGGAATGCAGTAAAACGGGTACTAAAATGGGGCACCCGAATAGCCGGAAGAGCACTGTGACTCTTGATCTTGCAGTTTTGAGTTTCAACCCCACGCTGGGCATAGAGCTCACTTTAATTTTTTGAATATGTCATTTATTTATTTGACACAGAGGGGGAGAGAGAGAGAGACTGAGCAAAGTGGCAGGAGCAGCAGGCAGTAGAAGAGGAAGAAAGTGACTCCACGTGCTGACCAGAGAGCTGATGCAGCGCTCAATTCCAGGACCCTAAATTCATGACCTGAGCCAAACTCCAATGCCTAACAGAATGAGCCACACAGGCAACCTTAGAGCTAACTTTAAAAAGAAAAGTGGTTCTGGGGCATCTGGGTGGCTCAGCGACTTGAGCCTCTGCCTTCGGCTCTGGTCATGGTCCCGGGGTCCTGGGATTGAGGCCCAAGTCTGGCTCTCTGCTCAGTGGGGAGCCTGCTTTCCCTCTCTCTCTGCCTTCCTCTCTGTCTACTTTTGAGCTCTCTCTGTCAAATAAATTAATAAAATCTCTTAAAAAAACACAAGTGGTTCTAAGAAGGAAGTTTGTAGTGATACAGGCCTAACTCAAGAAACAAGAAACATCTCAAATAAACAACCTAACTTGATACCTCAAAGAGACAGAAAAAGAACAAATGAAGTCCAAAGTTAGTAGAACAAAGGAAGGAACACATCAGAACTGAAATAAGTGAAATACAGACTAAAGAGACAACAGAAAGATAAAAAAAAAAAAACATAAAACAACAAGAACAACAACAGATCAACAAAGAGCTGGTTCTTTGAAAAGAATAAAGCTGACAGAGTCTCAGCCAGACTCAAGCTAACAACAAAGAAAGAGGACTCATCATCAAAAATGAAAGAGATATTCCGTGATACCATAGATATGCAAAGGCTCATAAGAAAGTCCTATGAACAATTACACCCCAAGAAGTTGGATAATCCAAAAGAAAAGGATACATTCCCAGAAACAAACAACCTGCCAAGACTGAATCCTGAAGAAACAGAAATTCTGAACAGACCAGTGACCAGTAGGGAGATTAAATAAGAAATCAAAAACTTCCAACAAGCAAAAGTCCAGGACCCCATGGTTTCACCGGTGAATTCTATGAATCATCCACAGGGAAAAAAAAAAAAAAATGAATACCAATCCTTCTCAAACGTCCAGAAAAACAAGGGGAAGGAATACTCCCCACCTCATTTTATGAGGCCAACATGGCTCTTATCGAAACTTCCCAAAAGTGCTCCAAGAAAATGTCAGACTAGTATCTGTGATGAACATAGACATAAAGATCGTCACACAAATCAAACTAATGTACCGCATTCACAAAACGAAGGATCAGCATCATAGGACCATCTCAACAGATGCAGAAAAAGCATTTGATAGCACTGCTACCAAATCACTGCCCCCCTACCTGTGCTTCTGCTGCCTGGCTGGTCCCCACACTCCGTACCACGGCCACCCCAATTTGCCATCCCCCACTGCCACCCTGCTGCACCCTACACACCCACCGCTGTCCCTTCTACCCCCAATTCCTGGCAGGCCGCTGCCACCAGCAATGCCATCCTCCACCCTGCTACTCCACAGCAGTGCCCCTTTGTCCCACAATGGCTAACCCACACCATAGCTGCCCTGCAGCTCTGCGTGTTGCAACTGATGCCCTTCTTTGGCACCCCCAGTGCCCCTACCACTCCCTTGTGCACCCCGAGGACTCTGCCACCCTGCTGCCCCACTCTCCAGGGCTTCTACTGGCCTGCTGTCTGTGTTTCCAATAGCACCACGACTGCTACCGTGGTCACCCTGCTGCTCCTGCCCATCTCCACTGCCCTGCCCTGGCCCCAAGACATGCCATGACATTGCTAGGCAGCTGCTGCCCCGCTGATCCCTCCCAACCACATCCGGGCCAATCCCTCCGCAATTCGCCTCCATGTCTGCTGCCATCCAACTGCACTTCCTCAAGTCACTGCCTTCCTCAAGTCACTGCTGTCTCACTGCCCCCCACTGCCATTTCTTCACTGCATACTGTCCCCTTGTTGCTGTAGCTGTGCAGAGCCCCTGCCCTGCCCACACAGCTATTAACCTGATGCTCTTGCCCTGCTGGTCCCACCAAACACACCTGATATTCTACCGCCTGTCGGCCACCCATGCCTGCTCCAGTGCCTCCAGAATCCCTCCCCATTGACCAGCTGCTGCTGCCCCACTTATCCCAGCCTTCTCCCAATGCTGCTACTTCCTGGGTGCCCCTGCCTTGTGATGCTGCCACCCGCAGCACACTCCTCATACTGTCCACCTTACTACTGCTGTTGTAGCTAAGATTCTGCCCTGTGCCCCAGGCCACTGCTGACCTTCACTGTCCTGCCCCCACTGGCATGCATTAAGGCCCTACCCCGCTCATGCCCTTCCTGTGAAGTTGTTGTGCCGCTGCCTCCCAGTTGGTTCTGTCCCCCCTTCTCCCCACGCATCCAACTGCCTGCCACCCCACATGCAATATGTGCAGCCACGCTGTCCCACCCCACCCATCACCATGCTCATTATCCTGCTACCCCACCACATTGCTGCTACCATCCCTCTGTGCTCTCCCTGCATCTCTACCCTGCCTGATGCCCCACACCCCCACTACCAATCCCCTACCCCTCACTGTCATTACCCCCTTACTGCCACCCTGCTTCTGATCTGCTGCCGCCCTGTGTCCCACTCTTGCCCTCTGTCCTGCTGCTGCCCTGTGTCCTGCTGCTACTGGTCTTCATAGCCCAGCACTATCCAGCCCTGCCCTGTTGACTTGCATGCCTGCCCCACCTGCCACGCTGCCCCCCTGCTCTTCCAGCCCCCCTCCCTGCAGCTAACACCTAGTGCTACCCCTGCCCCCCACTCTGGAGCCTTCCTGATTCCCTACCCCTGTTGCAGCACTGCTGCCGCCCCACGAGACCTACTCCACCTTCCCCGGACTGGTACCCCCAGGCTGGCCCCACAACACGAGCCGCTCCCACTGTGCTGCACCCCCGTCCACAGCACCCCACTTACAATCACAATTGCCTCTCTGCTGCTACGCCGGGTCCCCGCTGCTGCTGCAATCAGTGGTCCCATCCTGTAGACATGCACCAAGCCCGGCAAAGCCAGGCCCTTGCTTCGCTGCCTGACCCACCATGCCATGACATTGATACTCCACTTATACCCAGCTAGTCCTGCCCAGGCCCAAGCGACACTACCACCTAGCTACTCCCCTCCCCCACTCCAATGCCTCCTGGCTGCCAAGTGTGTGGCTGCCCAGCACGTCCACCATCCCCCATGCTGCTTCTAGCTTGCTGCCCTCCAAAAGTGCACCCCTGAGAACCCGCTATGCCCCCCCAGGTCCCCTTACTGCCATGCCACCTCTGTCCTGTGCCCACAGCCTCTGCTCTGCTTCGCTGCCCCACCTTGTTGGCATGCACTATGAGCAGGCCCAGTAAGCCGGACAAGCTGTCACTGTGCTGCTGCCTCAGGGCTGGTCTCACACTCCCTACGCTGCCCTTCCACCTATATTCCACCACCCTTCAGGTGCCATATGGTTGCCCCACTCGGGTGTCATGCAGCTTCCCCTTACCATAGGAAGCTCCCCCTCCCTGTGCCACTACTACCTGGTGACACCCCACTCCCTCCCTCGCTGGCCCTGCCCCTGAGTGTTCTAACCTTTCTGCCACCTCCTCGCCCCTATGGAGCTCAGCAGCCTCGCCCGCCACACCATGACACTAAAGCCCCACTGATGCCAGGCTGGTCCCTCCCCTCCACCTGCCACGACCGAGTAGCTGCTTCCTCCTCCCCCTGCTCTGTTGCCTCGCTGTGGCCACACTCATTACTGCTTTGCACGCCCGCCGCGTGACCGGCACAATGGGCCAGCCCACCACACATGACCCGCTGCTACTGCCCTGCCCCTTTGACGTGAACCATGGTCCCGCCCACCACGCCAACCTAACTGTTGCTGCACTGCTGCCTGGGGCTGCTCCCACCCTCTCACCCCCTCTGCTGCCGCCTAGATTCCACCCATCCTAAACAGGTGCCACGCAGCTCCCACTCTTCCCATTGCCACTACTGCCTGCCCCTATCCCTGCCTCTGGTGACCCCTGCTCCCTCCCCCATTATGCCGTCCCCCTTCCTCAATGTTATCTCCTGGCTGCCAACTACTCAGGCCCATGCAGATGCGCCCACCATGCCATGAGGTTGATGCCCCGCTGACGCCCGGCTTGTCCCGCATCTCCCCACATGCCACGACTGCCTAACGGCTTCCCCCTCCCCCTGCTCTGTTGCCTCCCTGCCGCCAGGTGTATTACCATGCTACTTCCACCCTGAATATCTGACCCGCTTCCCACGCAGCTCACATTGCTACCGCCACATGCACCCCTGCCACCCTGCTTTGCCCCTCACACTGCCCCCCTTAAGTCAGCTGCCGCCTCCGCAGCTTCCCTGTGCCCCTGGCCTCTGCCGTGCTTTG
This sequence comes from Enhydra lutris kenyoni, assembly GCF_002288905.1. NCBI lineage: Eukaryota > Metazoa > Chordata > Mammalia > Carnivora > Mustelidae > Enhydra > Enhydra lutris. The sequence continues at coordinate 262,528 of NW_019154213.1, read as the reverse complement.
GCGCCCGACCCCCTTGACGTGCTCGATGGGCCCGCTCACCACGCTCACCTAACTGTTGCTGCCCTGCCCCCATGACTTGCACAATGGGCCCACCCACCACGCCCTACTAACCGTTGCTGCCCCACCCCCTAGATGTGTGCTGTGGGCCCGCCCACCACGCCTGCTTACCTGTTGCTGCCCTGCCCCCATGACGTGCACTCTGGGCCCGCCCACCATGCCCGCCCTCCTGCTACTGCTGCAGAGCTGCTGCCTCCATGCTGGTCCCACCCCCAATTCCTGTTGCTGCTGCCTAGATTCCACCCACCACCCACAGTCACCGCAGGGCTGCCTCACTTGGCTGTCAAATAGCTCCCCCACAATGGGCCTTCACTGCTCCCTGTGCCACTACCACCTGGCTGTCCCCTCACTTGCCTCTGAAGACCCCTGCTCCCTCCCCCACGGGTCCCACTCCCTACCATAGGGTCATCACCTGGCTGCCACCTCCTCCTGCCTGGGAAGCCCCATGGCCCCACCTACTACCCATGCCATGATGGCCCCATTGTCCCACTGAGTTGACCTTGATTCCCCTTGCCACACCCCGCACCCCACAGCTACTAAACCCCAGGGTCTTGCTATCCTGGTGCACATCCCTCCATCGCCACTGCAGCCCTCCCCAACTACTCCCCACATCGCCCTTTCTTGCCACCCTGACCCCACCCCCCTCCCCGCCCCACCACCCACTGGCCTAGTGCTGCTGCAGTGATTACAAGGCCACTACCCCTTCCTTGGTTGCCCTGCTCCTGTTGCCTTGCCCACTACCATGAGACTGACGCCCTGCTGATCCTGCTCACCCCCCCACCATTTACCACCACTCCAGTACTGTCCTGCTTCACCCCCCCCACTCTACTGTTGACTCACTGTGCCCTGCCAACACCACTGCCACCCCACTGCACCTCCCCAATGCCGCTGTGACTATGACCCTGTGATATTGCTTCTCCGCTGCCCTCCCCCCGTTGCCACTGCTGTCTCACTGCACCCGTCTAGTTTCTGCCTCCCCTCCCCGCTGCTTCTTCCCACCCTGGCACTGTCACGTCCCCTGTGCAGGCCCTCCGTACGACCCTACAGCTGCCCAGGGGCTGCCTGGGTGCTCCAACGTCACTAGTGTGTCCTGGACGACAACTGTGGGAGACCAGCCCTAAGAGAATTTCTCCATGGGGCTGGCGGCAGGGGTGTTCTGGGAGTGGGTTGGAGGTATAGGCACGGGGTTAAATCCCAAGAAGGAAAATGTTAGCATAATTATGTTAAGTGTTAAAATAGCCTAAAGAGTTAAATTTAAAATGCTTTTAATGTCTCCTTCTTTTCTATACAGTATCTTTATTCATCATATTGTGCACCTGAAAATAATATAATCTCAAGTTAACTAAGTGGAATGAAAATTAAAACTGTAAAAAAGATAAATAAAAATCTTTTAACATTGTGCATCGATTGACATACAGACATTAAGGGAACAGTTTGTATAATAAAATGTGTATATGTGTCTAGGTACTCTTTCTCAACCAAGCCTGGTCAAAATCATGGAAAATACGAGTTTTCTTTCTTTTCAGAATCACTCATTGTTCTGGGCTTTCATGTATAGTGTACATACATATGAACAAGCTTTTTTCAAAAACTAAAAGAAAAAAAGCTCCCAAGAACCAGCATTAGATGTCCACTGTAGAATCACATGAACAGAAATGCCCTCATTAACTTTGTTGTATGAGAAGACCTTGGGAAATACTCATTAGAGAAATAAGTGTCAAGTGAAATACAGCATAAACAAGAACTTCTCCCTTACCATAATGCTCACTGGGGAACTTAACCCTCCATTTTGTTTTTCTCTGATCACCAGAAAAATCAAAACTTAACAGCACACATAGCACAGTGGTTATACTAAATTTATGCTTTGCTCTCTGTTAGTGGTAAAACTGAAACCTTGGGGCTGACTCTGTGATCATACATGTGTTACTTTTAATATAAGATGTACATTAATTTAAGTATATGAATAAATTCACCCTCGTTATGTTTTCCACAGCAAGTGTTTTCACTGACATAATTTCATGGGATCTTCATCACAGTCCAGGTGAAAGCAAAGGTAAATGTTTATGGTATATAAAAGGTAAGCAAAGGTAAATGCACTAAATATGAATCTGTGAAATAAGACAAATGTGGCCCAGTAAGTTTTAAGACCTAATAAGCTGTATTAATTGATCTACTAATGACTTGGATAGTATCCTATCCAGTAGATAGAGGGGCGCTCCAAATGGCCACAAGAAAAGACTTCCAATATAGTCTGTGAGATGGAATACATGGGTGGTGCAGTCAGTTAAGTGTCACACTCTTGGCTTTGGCTCAGGTCCTGATTTCAGCGTTTTGGGATCCAGCCCTTCACAGGGATCTGTGCTCAGCACAGAGCCTGTTTGTGTTTCCTTCTCCCTCTCCCTCTGACCACCACCCAAAATAAATAAATCTTAAAAATAAGACATCAATATAATATAATCAGCTAGGAATCCATAGTTTAAGGCAAGATCACCCTCCTAAGGGAAACATAGGGGCCAATCAGTATACTTCCTAGCACTGACCAGGAAATTCCCACCTGGGCTGGCTAAAGGTTATATAGTTCTGGATGTTGAAATTACAATTGGGTCATTATTAAGTCTTGGCTAACCAACATAGGGCCTTAAGCCATGTGAGGGCATCTTGAGCCTGGGGTTTTCCTTTTGAACAACCCCACATTTTGATCAGACTCTCAACTTAACTGAGACACGGGCTCTAAATTGAAGGCTTTAACCCCACTCTCAGCAACTTCTCTGAAGTGCTCACAGTACTTTTGTTCCTCAGTGTAGTATTCAGAGTTCTTGACCTTTATGATTAACCCTTGTGATGTTCACAGATCACCACTGCAGTCTTACAATTTTTGAGTTGGTCAAGATCTTCTCTTTGTTTGTTTTTCTGATGTTTCAGTCTTAGAAACATCATTAATGTGCAGGTTAGTGTCTCTGTATTTGTATTTAGAGCTCTTGATAAAACATAAAGCACCACAAAGATTATATTGATTACAATAAACAAGATAATTCCCAGGGTTTGGACTGCAATTTGAGGCTATGTACTACAAGACTCAAAGCAATTAAAAACAAATGAGTGAGAAAGTCCCTGCTGAAGGAGTCAATCTTTTAAGCCATGGGGCTTTCTCAGTAATCTGATGTTATTGGGCTTCAACTTCCCCCAGAACTGTTCATCGGGGTTTAGCATATGCTGTTGTCTACAGCACAGACCCAGCCTTGCTCAACAAAGTGATTACTAAGGGCTATCTTTTTTTCAAGAACTCCTTTGGCCAGAGTTTAAGGATTCTTGTTGGGTAGACATTGCTTTGGCAAGGGGATCTGCAAAAATTTCAAAAATGAAGTAAAAGGTCTTGATCATACTCTATCTACGTTTATCCTTAACCTGGGAAGTAAGGCCAGACAAAGGCATGAATCTTGGAACACAATTTTTCCTGATTGTTCCCTTCTAACTCAGAACATGAATGTAGGGAAGTTAAGCAATGAGGTGTCTTATTTAGCTTGAGTAATTTACATACCAGGGTTGAATTTTCTGGTAGCCTGAAATAAAAGGTTGCTCTAAATTCCAGAGGATACTGCTGTAATAATAAACTGGAAAATACAGATGAGGGTGTTACCTTTCCAGGACATTGCCAGAATAAAAGGAAAGAGAAGGGAGATAAAGGATCACATGTTTGGTAAAAGTTTGGAGTCTTGATCTATTGTCTTGGGGGAGCATGGTCTACCTAGATGTCACCTATTTCACTTTCTTCCAAGTAGATTCAGAAATATCAAGTGTCTGTGTAGGACCAGGTGTCAGGTTGAGACTTCTGTAGCTGTGGGATGTGCACCGGAAGCTCAATACCTTTGAGTTTTACAGAAGGAGATTTAGTAATGTCCCTCTTTTACTGGTTTCAAGGGTTGCCTTCTTCTAATGATGTGTCTCAAATACTTAATCCCCAGGCTCTAAACTGTGATGGAGAGGATCTTTTTAACTGTGGTCTAGGAAGTCTTCCATAACCTCTTGATGACAGGCTTGAGCACTGAACATCACAGACTTACAGTAGTTGGAGAGATCAGCATGCAACAGAATGAATCAGTAAAAGGTTGTACACTGAGATAATTCAATGAAGTCTGCAAGGATTTCCTAAAGGCTCCTGTGATTTGCCCAGTGAAATATGTGCCCTGGTGACTGGAGATCACAGAAAGTGTGCCCCACGGGAGAAACCCATTTTTAACAGGGTCTTTGCCATAGTGCAATCATCAGCCTCTTGACAGGGAAAGTCTTTAACTGATGCAGAAAATACGGAAACAGCAACAAGGATATATGACAAACCCTATTAAGTGGCAGTGTTATGAACCCAGCTGCATGTGTTCAAAGAGTCCACAGGAATGAGGCCTGAAACCTCTGGAGACAAAAAGTTGTTCAGGATTATGGACCTGACAAGTTAGACACCACTGGTAAACAGGTTTGTTTTTTTTTTTTTTAACTGTTTTAGAAGGCTCCCCACTGATGTCCATTTATCATTTGAATCATCTTAAATGCCCAATGGTGGGTGAAGGAATGAAAAAAAAAAAGAAGAAGAAAAATGGGGTTTTTCAGGGATCTGGGAAGAACGAAGTGGTTGCCTTCGTTTTCCCTTAGCCTGACTCTTTCTTTAAAATACTTCCATTATTTACCCACCTCTTCTCTCTGATTCAGAAGGAAACAGGTGCCATGTTACAAGGACATCAGGATGGCCTGCATCTGGCAATGAGGAGCCAGGTTTTGTTGAACTGGAATGGACCTTATTTATTGTGGACCTTATGTGCCACAATCTTACAACTATAATTGAAAAAAAAAAAAACTTAGCAGGAAGCTTTATTTGACAATGTTTCCCGTGTAATTTAACGTATCAAATAAGCTAAATTAATTTAGCAAATCCTTTGGGATGTTCCAGGTCAAAGAGACATAAGAAGGCTAATATTCCAAAGAAAATTAAAAAAAAATAATTAAAAAAAAAAAAACTCACAATATCCTTCATTTTCTGCAGGAAGGAAAACCAAATTCTGATTTTTTTTAAAGATTTTATTTATTTGGCAGAGAGAGTTCACAAGTAGGCAGAGAGGGAGAGTGAGAGATGGAGGAGGAAGCAGGCTCCCCGCCCAGCAGGGAGCCCTATGCAGGACTCAATCCCAGGACCCTGAGATCACGACCGGAGCCAAAGGTAGAAGATTAAACCACTGAGCTACCAGGCATCCCAAATTCTGATGTTTTACCAGCTTACTTTTGATTGGAAAATTCTTCATTCCAATCTTAGACCGTCCTGACCACTCATATCATTCCTTTCCAAACATTCATTTTTTAGAAGGCTTTACAACTTTTTCTTTTGCATTCAGATTTTGGTCCTGAGTTTACCCTCTTTAGGTAACCAGCTTTGCTGTAAAACAAAATTCCTTTCTTTTTTCCCCTGGTTGGGGAGGTTTTCCATTTCTCATTCCTTCACTTATGAAAAACACACATCTTACCTTCTTTGCATTCTGAGTTGTTTTTTCTTATTATTTTCAGTAGCCTTCATTACATTACTTAGAATTCTTAACTCTTGGAAACTTTCATTTTTACAGAAAGCAGTTGTGAACTGTGAACATGTATTCTTTAGGTTGGGAAATTTATGAATGCATTTCATAATTTGCTGAAATATGTGCTATTTCATTAAACAATCCTTCAGGAAAGCACAGAATGCATTCAAAAACAGCCCAGTTTCGTTGCAATAAGATAAGCAAAAGGAGATAAACTCATGTTCATTTACAAATAACTTAGTATTATCTTACTAGTAATGATCTAGATATTTAATGAAAGTAATTTCATTTAACCAATGACCTAACTCACCAAAACATTAAAGCTTTAGTTTACCAAAAAGATTTGGAAGACTAAGACTTTATCTAAAATTTCTAATTTTATTTACATCTATTTAATGTAACTTGTTCCTAACAGTTTCACTGAGATTACCCATGAAAATTGTGTGAGACATGGGGGGGATCAGTGAAGTAGGAGATGAGGATTGCAGCTTGTGCTTGTCCTGATGTGCACAGGTGATGGATGAAAGTGTTGAATCACTATACAGTGCACATGGAACTAATATAACATGGTGTGTTGAGTAGCTGGAATTAAAATAAAATTTTAAAATATAAAATAAAAATTAATTAAAATAAAAATTTTAAAAAATTAGGAAACATAAAAGCTTGCCATTCTTCCAAGCTAATTTTTTAACATTTTGGAATAGAGATCACATCTACTTATTTTATTAAACCAAAGCACATGACAAGTTTTATCTTTAGTGCTGATAACTAAAGCCATGTCTATTTGCCCAGATCATATGAATTTGAAACACATTTAGGTTAGTTTTTATCTTTCTGAATGCCCAATACTTACAATTACTTGTATCCAATCCAAGGAGATAGGGCTCTCTACAAATTAATTTGGGCAATATCCATCCACTGAGAAAAATATCTCACATTAACAACATATATTTGTAGACACAAAGACCACTGCATGGAGCCTAGAGTCACTAACATGTATGGAGAAAACGTTAAGATCTGTATGTGTCCCTGGAATATTAAGGAGACTATGCTAGAATTTAGGCACAGGAGCCCTTTAGCAGTTTGTATTTTATTTTTATGTATTATTAGCAGTTTCTATTTTCTTTTTTTTTCCCTCAGTCTTGGGCATCTGTGGGTTAGTTTTATATTTCAAAGATACGATTATATGTATAACTTTAAGGAGAAAAAAAGCCAATCTTTTATAAGCCCCCTTTGATAAGCAGGAGAAGTTGGGAGATTGGGAAACGGAATAGGGGAACTTTGAATTGCTGAAAGAACTGCATTTACAGTTCTGATCAGATTTGTGAGGACAGTGGCTCTCAATGACTCACAGACTTGTATTTCTATGAAATGACATCCTATGTTGATCAAACCCATCCAGCTAATGAGCTTCACTTAGCTTCCTTCCCTCTGGGTGCATAATTTGAATTTCAAGGATTTTTGGCAGTATGGAATGACCCTACTTTGGTATAAGATGGGTTCCCAAAGGGGGTGCAAAGATACTCTCTCCCAAGATCCAGAGTCACTCACAGTGAGAGCCAAAGGAAGGAACCAACCAGGCGGAGGTCCCCAGCCAGCAGAAAGCTAAGAACAAGTATGCAGGATGCCACCAGCAAGAAGGCAATAGCCTATCTCTGTGAGAGAAGGGATCCATAGGAATGGGTATGGACTTAGAAGGATGAGACAATGTGAAGTTTTATTATCCTCTCTGGATCAAGCACTGCAGACAGAGAGATCTGGAAGGAGCTAATTCTGCTAAGGGTTTGTAACCATCCCTCTACAGTGCCAGTTTTTGCAGGACCCCTTCTGCAGGCACTGGACTTCACTAGAATTTCCACTTGACTGTTTGAGGGTATAGTATTATACCTATATAGAAGCTTTCCAGAATTCATCCAGTTTCATCAGCTCTGGGAGGAGCTCATTTAGGAGCCCTTTCATGAAGGTAGATACTGGGCTGTGTCGAAGGCCATGACTGTGGCAGACATCTGTTTATGGCTGTGTAGTCTGCAGAGTGGAAAAACAATTCAGAGTAGAATGAGTGCTCAAAGGAACAAAAATGGGAGCACGAGGAGTTATATCAGTCTTCAATAGGTTTTTCTGTTTTAGGTATTTCTCCAACCTTTAATTTTTCATTAAACTTTTACAATGAATGTTTGAGTAACTTTGGAATTTTGAAACATTTTAGAGACTTCTGCTTGCCAATTAACAGAGGTATTTCAGTCTGCTTAATTGGAGAATGGTTGCTTCTAAATGCATTTCTTAAGTGCTGTTATCTAATTGGAAATTTCCCTATTTGGGACATTATATTTCTAGGTTCTAACTATCCTGAGGGCTAGCAGCAGAATGAAAACTAGCCACTAATGGAATTAACATTCCTTTCCATCCAGCTATATATCAACAAATAAGTTGTAGTTCACATTTCTCTCAGGCCTTATTTTTGGATCTCCAACCTGACAGTTACCAAGCCAGTTCCTCAGAACACAAAACAAGCTTAGTAGGATCTTGCCATTTTTGCTAGATATCTGTAACATTTGGGACAATGATTGTTAGTTGTACAAAAAGCAGGTGTACTAGAAGGTGGTGAGCTTGACTCATAATAACTTAAGATCTTAGGAGCTAGACTTCTCTGAGTAGAGCTAACACGTTGCAGGGATGTGTCCTGGAATTGGGGATTGTGTGTGTGTTATAGTGTTAGCTCTCAGTACACGAGTTTTCTTGAAGATAATGGCTGACCTATTGTCCTGCCTACCCACTCCCTGACCAACTTATAATATCAGGGGGATGTTTTTGGGGTGGTATGGGCTCTAATAGCTTTTGAACACTTGACCAATTCCTTCCATTTTTGTAGGTTATTCTGCCTCTGAAATCCCTATTAGGAGTAGTCTTTATCTACAAACAAAACAAGACAATAATGTACACCTTGGTGTATGGGCAGTAAAGATACCACTGTGTTCTGGGCAAGGAAGGCTCTGTGTGCACCAACAATTCTCCCTGGAACCATGCTTGGATTATACCCAGAAAACTGGGATCTGAAAGCTTAGGGGCTTGGTTCAGGGCAGTCGTTTCTGTCAGTTCAATTGAGCTCTAGGCAAATATGCAAGCTCAATGGAGCTCTAGACAAACACGCCAGCCCAGCTGGGATCCTTGGACAGCCCACGCTGACCTGAAAGCCTATTAGATCCGGAGCCTGAATAGAAAGTGAGGGGAGCTCAGAACCAAGAGGAATTCACTCACAGGACTTGAAAATAGCAGGAAAGACAGCGAACACAAAGGACTCAAGGCTCGCACACGTTTTTCATTGTGTCTGAATGTCCGTGGAAGTCCACTTCTGATCCTGTTTTAGCCACCAAATTTATTAAATAATAAAAATTCAACCAAGTAAATGTTAAAGATACAAAGCCTGTATTAATCAATCAATTCATGAGTGAGGCATCATCTCACCTTGCAAGTATAGGTGAGCTCCAAAGGATTACAGCAAAGGAAAAGGAGAAAAAAGGAAATCATTAACAAAAAGTCCATTGTGGGATGCCTGGGTGGCTCAATGGGTTAAACATCTGCCTTTGGCTCAGGTCATGATCTTAGGGTCCTGGGACGGAGCCCCACATTGGGCTCTATGCTCAGCAGAGAACCTGTCCCCTCCCCCCCACCATCTGCCTCTCTGCCTACTTGCGGTCTCTGCCATCAAATAAATGGGTAAAATCTTTTTTAAAAAATTAATTGTGGGGGCGCCAGGGTGGCTCAGTGGGTTAAAGCCTCTGCCTTCAGCTCAAGTCGTGATCTCAGAGTCCTGGGATCGAGCCCCACATCAGGCTCTCTGCTCAGCAGGGAGCCTGCTTCCTCCTCTCTCTCTGCCTGCCTCTCTGCCTGCCTCTCTGCCTACTTGTAATCTCTGCCTGTCAAATAAATAAATAAAGTCTTTAAAAAAATTAAAAAAAATTCATTGTGTTAGGTATTATTTTCCTTCTAAGACGAATGGGAGGGATAAATCAGGAATCTTCCTGAGGCTGAACAGGAAACTCCCATGTTCACTGCTTAAAGGTCTCTTCTGGGGATTGAAATTGTACTTGAGTTAGGTAGTAAGTTTTGGTTTAGTGACCTGGGCTTTAAGATAAAGGTTGCCATTTTGGGTCTGTAGGGTTTTTTTTTTTTTTTTTTTTAAGATTTTATTTATTTATTTATTTATTTATTTATTTATTTATTTATTTATTTTTGTCAGAGAGAGAGAAAATACGCAAGAGGAGAAGCAGGCAGAGGGAGGAGAACAGGGATCCAGTGGGATTTGATCCCAGGACACTCAGATCATGACCTGAGCATAAGGCAGACACTTAACCAATGGAGACACCCAGGCATCTCTATGGATTTCTTTTTAACAGACCCAAGAAAATGAAGACTGACTTTAAAATTTTAGACTTCTGTATAGAAAGCTCTTCACAGTTCTTGTTGTGTGCTTTCCACCCACCGCTGAAAAATTGCTCTTTAAGGACAGGGAAACATAAAAACAAAAATTCCTTCTCATGGGCTCTCTGGAGTGTTAATCCATGATGTTAATGCTTAGGAATTGACTTCTGAGTCTGGAGAGTTACTGATCCACTGCCTGGCCAGGGAACATTCAGCCATCTGCACACACTTTCTAAATATGACCAGAGACTGCACCAATGAGGTTAATTTGGGATACCATGCCTGAATCATAAATAACCTTGAGTGGTTAGGAAAACTATATTGGCCTTACTATAGTGATCTTCCTTGAGACAGTAGTACATCCTGCATCCCTCCCACACCTGGCATATACTAGAACTGTAACAATGTTTGCTGAGCAGCATTTACCAATGGTAAGGAATACATTCCTTGTGTACAATGGAAAAATAGACACGTTAGACTCACCCAATCTTCACTTGAAATTTCACCTTACAGTAATATATATAATCTAAATTTGAGAAATCCAAGACCATATTAAAACCTCTTCAGCCAAATTATTATTTTCTGTAGAGCTGCAATGTGACTCCAAGAACTGAACAGCATTTTGTTGCCTTCGTCTTATTGTTTATGATTTATACTTTGGGTAGAGCGAGATTGAAATGAGAGGGCATTTGAATGCTGAGTAAAACATTCCTGAAAGATGTCTAATTGTTCTTATTTCCTGATCAAGTGAGATCATAAAAAATGGTTCTCTTTTGTGAGTTTATTTTGTTTGAGGTTGATAAATGCTTTCATGTATATTGTTTAATTTGATGTATGCAGTGACCCTAAAAAAATCTCTGTGACCTTAATATTTTGGATAACAAAACTAAAGGGAGAAAGGGCAAGTGATTTTGTCTTTTTCATTTTCTCTGTATGTTCCAAAGCCTATACAATTTTGATTCCATGGGGACATGTAGCAGGACATTTATGCTACTATTAAAAGCATCAACATGAAAGAAAGTCTTCTAGTCCTTTGTTTTCCATCAATACTTGACAGAAAGGTACAGTATTCCCTTTGGTGGAAAAAAAAGTTTCTAGGAGGTTATATCATTTTCTATAAGCACATACATTTGTTTATTGAAGGATAAAGAATCTCTTGATCAATCCTTCCATTATTACACTCATGTTTGATGATTCATGTGTGGTCTTTATTCATTGACACTCCAATCACAGTCAGCCAGCTGAATTTCATGTATATGTCATTTGTTTTCATGGTGTCTGCCAGCTGGGATTTCAGAATTGGTTTGCCATTCTATTCTTTCCAACACATCTTGATAAAATCAGAGGGAAAGTCCTCAAGAAGACAAAGATATGTTCCACCCCTATGGAGTGCTCTTCGGCAATTGAAGGAAGAAGTATCATGGGACTCGGGAAAATATCTTCATTGGAACTTATATTTGTGGGGGAAAATGGAATAGCAGATAAAAATATTATTAGAGAAACACAGACATGAGGTGGTTTGGAAACACTCAACACATAGCAAAAGGAAGGAAAATTGTTATAGAATTAGTCTTTACCATGGACTTTTATCCACAGTGGTTTATGAGGTAATGATTGTTCTTAGTTTCCATAGGAAAAGAGGTTCAAGACATTATGTAACTTGCCCAAAGTCACAGCTATTAAATGACAGAGCCTGATTGAAACATGGAAGTTTATTAAACAATACATTGTTACTTGTTAGAATGGGAATCCATTTCCACAGGGGCTTGATAATTTATCAGGTTGACGTTTTAGCTTCAAATATGGATCCCATGTGCACTTTGAATACTGAAGTACTTCTCCTTGATTTCTAATTTTATAGAACATCTTGTTCTTACATGAGAATTGGTCCAAGATTTTGATTAGGGCAATGTTTAAAGTGGTACCCTCAAAGTATTTGCAATGCCTTAAATTTAGAAGCGATGTGCCAAAATCTCTAAAACCTCTATTTGAAGCATTTATGATTTTCAGAAATATTTTATACTAGCCTTATCAAATATTGCACTGATCAGATTTTGTTTTGATTTAGTAAATCTTCACTAAAAACACGTCTTAAAGAATTCACTTTTTTTTTTTGAAAGAGAGAATTAATAGGGGTAGGGGCAGTGGAGAGGGAGAAAGCAGACTCCCCGCCAAGTAGGGAGGCTGACAAGACACTGGGTTCCAGGATCATGACTTGAACCAAAGATAGATGTTTAAACAACTGAGCCATGCAGGTGCCCCTAAAAGCACGTTTTATATTCAAGTTTTATTTGAAGTTAAATCATGACTAAGAAGACTCCATTTTTTTACTCTAAGCATTTTCCTTCCACCGCAAATTAATCTGCCCTACAATCATCCTGACTTTTTCATTGATGTCACCTGTTGAAAAAGTTTTATACAACTGGTGTAATATTAACAGTTATGGTTCCAGAGCTTTTTGCAGACAGGGAAGCATCATGGTTTTCAAGGGCATGTTCAATCTGAATTTTGGAATGTTACCAGATTATACATTTATTGTTAATTTATTGATTGAAATTATAAATATTAGAACCCTTTCCAATTTGGTTCCCAACTGAAACATAAATGCTTTACTTATTTTCTCGTTGGGCTACTTTAGAGGTAGAATAATAATTTCATGGGCAACTTCATAAGAAAAAGAAGAATTGGATTTCTTCCTTGAGAGGAAAGAAAAAAAAAATTCTTGAGAATTTCTGCCTGTGCAACAAAGTTCCTGACTTTTATAAAACCTCAGTTAAAATTCACTGATGAGTGTTTTCTCATGGTGTAAATAGAATTGGATCAAATATACTTGTTTAAGTTTGTACTTCTTCCTTGTAGTACAAATAGTATTTTTTATTATAATAGTAAGACTCTGTATATTTTCCCAAAAATATACCTTGTTTCTATCCTAAAAAGCATGTTATATAAAGCAACATTTATTTTTCAAAGTAATGATATTTATGTAATTTTTGCCTCTAGGCAATGCAGTAAAGAATCTAGTCGTCATAGTAGAAACTTTAGCTTTTTATGGGAACACTTCTGATTCATCATAGAAAATAACTTGAAAATAAAATTATGAACTTTGATAATTTCTAGGATGTCAAAAATGATGCTTACTTCCTATTCTTTTCCCTTATCTAGATCCCCAGAATTTCATTATTTTCATGATAGAATGAATCTTAAGCCCCCATAAATTTCTTAATGTGATAGTGAACTGAGCATTAAAAAGTGTCCTTGGGAAGGAGGAACAAGATGGTGGAGAAGTAGGAGACACTGTTTCAACCAGTCACCTAAATTGAGCTACATATCTACCAAAACACTCTGTCCATCTAGGAAATCAGTCTGAAATGTAAGATTATACACTTCTAAACCTCTATGAGAGCAGAAGACATCAGTTGAGAGGTAAATCAGAGTGGAGATGCTCAGACTGATATCAGAGCATAAACAGAAGGGGGAGGGAGCCACCAGAAGCAACCCCATTGGAAAATAATGCCCCAATACAAAAGTGCCCTGTGGTAGGAGACCAGCATTAACTTGGAGTCTGGTTAAATGAACTGAAAAAGAGCAAAACATCTTAAGGGGCAACTGAGGAATCAGGCAGTAACGAACATGGCCTAATCCCACAGACCCAGGATGGCGAATACTGACGACAACCCATGCCAGAGAGAGTGGGCAGAACCTCCAGTCCATAGTCCCTGAGCCCCCAGCTTTCTGCTACTTGCACTACTGCTTGGCCTGTCCACACGTGAGAGTCCAGTGTGGGCTAATGCTGGTGCTCCCTAAGTCCACAGACTTCCACACTATTCATGCCCTGCATGGACTGTGGGGTCTGAGTGCACTATCGCCCATGTGTGAGAGAGACTGTGTGAGCACCAGCTGGTGTTCTGTAGGACTGTGGCTTTCAGTCACTGGCCAAAGGGTCTGAATGATTCCAGGCCATGCCTGAGAGAACGCTGCATGATCTCTGGTCAGGATCCCTCAATGGCAGCCTCCCACAAACTGCTTAAAGTTGGGGTCTGAACACACCCTGCCTTGGGCCTGGACAGTAGTCCTGGCAAAGGCAGACTCTGGAAGGGGGCTCCCTGGACCAATATCACCCACAGTTTTAGTGGCAAGTGGCATGACGAGACAAGCATGCACCTCTGGTGACCACTGAGACATTGACTGGGGGAGTGCACTGATTGTGGGAGGTTGTGCTGTTCAGCTGTTTGCAGTGGGGATGGAAGTCTGTGTGTTATGGACCACAGCGGGTAGCAGACTGAGGCTTCTTCTGAGGCAGAGATCCGGGTGCAGTTTGCTTTCAACTAAACCTCCAAAAGCCACCAAAGTGAAAAAAAAAAAAAAAAAAAAAAAAAAAAAAAACACACACACACACACACAAAAAAAACCTCCAGAGAACAAAACTCTGAAAAACCAGTTTCTGCAGAGCTCAGCCCCTTGAGAGGTGTCAGGGAGACTCAGCCTAAGCAAGACTGACTGAAAAACAATGTGGCAAGCTCCTTCCCCATTAGGCAAGCCAAAAGAATGAGAAAACATTCACCACAGGGTCTCCAAAAACTATAAAACTCCAACATCAGCGGGAAAAACAGTATATTAGCTAATGGTATTTCCCCAAAACCTGGAAATTTCATAGATATAACTTTTTTTTTTAAGATTTTATTTATTTATTTATTTGTCAGAGAGAGAGAGAGAGAGAGAGAGAGAGAGAGAGAGAGAGCGCCAGCGGGAGAACACAAGCAGGCAGAGCTGCAGGCCGAGGCAGAGGCAGAGAGAGAAGCAGGCTCCCCACTGAGCAAGGAGCCTGATGCGGGACTCGATCCCAGGACCCAGGGATCATGACCTGAGCTGAAGGCAGCGGCTTAACCAACTGAGCCACCCAGGCGTCCCTAGATATAACTTAAAAAAAAAAAAATTCATTATCAGGATTCTTGTTTTTTTAAAAAAAAATAATGTATTTACCATTACAACTAGAGGTTGAATACAACATATTTCATAACCTTTAACTTGAACTTTTTTCATACATATATATGTGTTTTTCTTTTTCTTTTCTTTTTTTTTCTTTTTAAAATATACATATAGATATAAACATCAAGGTATTCCTTTTTCCCTATTCAATATTATCCCTGTATATAAACCAGTTTTAATCTCCCTTTATCCCTGGAAAGTTGAGTCCTTTAACAAAGATATCAAGATGCTCCCAGGAAGAACCAAAATAACATTCCTCACCCACACTGAGGATTTATAACCACCTTCCAACTTTTTCTTCTGTCAGTATTTCTGCATATCATTTTTTTTTTTTCTTTCTGGTATATAAATCTTATTCTTGGAGTTTATTTTGGCTGGGTTTTTTTTTTCTAATTTACTTTTTCCGTCTTTTTGTTTGTTCATTACTGTTCAAATACATTATAAATATTACTTTGGGGGCTCATTTTGGTTGGGCCTTCTCTTTTTTTCTCTCTCCCTCTCTTTCTCTGTCCTTTTTTTTTTCTTTTTGTCCTTTCGTTTTGGTGGTGACTTCCAATAGCTCTGCAATGTTCCAGATTGCACCTTGCCTGTATAGTGGTGGATGTATTCAGCTGTACATCCCCTCATCCAGCTCTCACCAAAATTACTAGGAGAAGGAACACCCAACAGAAGAAAAATTCAGAGACTGTGACCTCTGGTATAGAACTATTGGATATCAACACAAACAAGATATTGGAAATGGAAATCAGGGTAACAATTATCCAAGCACTAGCTAGTCTTTCAAACACCATTTGTGGCAACACATAATCTCTAAGGGCTGAAGTAAGAGCAAATCTGGCAGAAGTTAAAAATCCTATCAGTGAGATCCAATCTAATCTACATACTCTAACACCTATAGTAAAAAAGGCAGAAGAACAATTTACTGGTCTATATAATAATGGAAAAAGAAGAACAAGGAGGAGACTTGGAACAAATAGCTTAGAAGCCATGAAAACAGACTTAGGCTAATAAATGACGCCATGGAATGGTCCAGTGTCAAAATTATTGGGAAGAATGAGGGGGAGGAGAAAGAGAGAACACTAGAAGATATAGTTGAATAAATCCTGGATGAACATTTTCCTAACCTGGAGAATGAAACAAGTGTTCACGTCCTAAAGGCAGAGAAGACACTATCCAAGAACAACGAGGCTAGAAAGACCTCCAGACACATAATTGGAAATTCCTCATTTATAAAATCAGAATATATCTTCAGGGCAGCTGGGGGAAGAGACCCCTTCATACAGAGAAAGGACCATCAGAATAACGTCACACCTGTCCACCTGAACCTGGCAAGCCAGAAAGGCTGGCAAGACATAATCAGGGCAATAAATGAGAAGAACATGCAGCCAAGAATACTTTATCCAGCCAGGCTGACATTCAAAATAGATGGAGAGATAAAGAGCTTCCAAGACTGGCAAGGTTTAAAATTGTACATGACCACCAAGCTGGCACTACAAGAAATGTTAAGGGTAGGTGGTTCTATAAAAGGACAAAGAACCAGAGAGAGACAAAGAACAGAAATTTACAGAGAGACAATCTATGGAAACAAGGACTTCATAGGCAACATGATATTAATAAAAATGTATCTTTCAACAATCACGCTCAATTTGAATGGCCTAAGTGCTCCCATAAAATGGCACAGGGTTGCAGATTGGATAAATTTACAAGACCCATCCATATGCTGTCTAAAAGAGACCCTACTGGAACCTAAAGATAGAACCAGACTGAAAGTGAAGGGATGGAGAAACATCTTTCATGTGAATGGGCCTCAAAAGGAAGCTGGTATAGCAATTCTCATATCAGATAAATTATATTTTAAAGTAAAGACTGTAGTCAGAGATACAGAAAGACACTACATCATTTTTTTTTACACTACATCATTCTTAATGGGTCTATCCACCAAGATGATTTAGCAATTGTAATTATTTATGCCTCCAGTATGGGAGCAGCGAACTACATAAGCCAACTATTAATCAAAATAGTCAGATTAATAGGAATAATTAATACTATGGGATCTTAACATGCCATGCCACATGTAATAGACAGATCACCCATACAGAAACTCAATAAAGAAATAAGAGCTTTGAATGATACTTTGAAAGGACCAGATAGACCTCTTATATATATACACAGAACATTCCACTCAAGTGCACATGGAACTTTCTCCATAATTGACTACATACTGGGTCACAAATTAGAGCTCAACCAATACCAAGATTGAGATTTTGCCTGCCTATTCCCAGACCACAATGCTTTGTAACTGGAACTCAACCACAAGAAAAAGTTTGGAAAGAATTCAAACACTTGGAAGCTAAAGACCACCCTACTTAAGAATG
Organism: Enhydra lutris kenyoni; assembly: GCF_002288905.1. Classification (NCBI taxonomy): domain Eukaryota; kingdom Metazoa; phylum Chordata; class Mammalia; order Carnivora; family Mustelidae; genus Enhydra; species Enhydra lutris. The sequence goes on along the minus strand of NW_019154213.1, from coordinate 245,133 downwards.
TTTGGATCAAGTAGGAAGTCAAAAGAACTTAAACAATACCTGTAACCAATGAGAATGAAAACACATCGGTCCAAAACCTATGGGACATGGCAAAGGTTGTCCTAAGGGGGAAATAGATAGCCATCAAAGCCTCACTCAGAAAAAAAATTGATAAATCCCAAATACACTGGCTCTCTTTACATCTTAAAGAACCATAAATCAACAACAAATTAAGCTAATGCCGTGCACAAGAAGGGAAAAAATCAAGATTAGAGCAGTGATCAATGAGATAGAATCTAGAGATGCAGTGGAACACATAAGAAAAGCAAGAAGTTGGTTCTTTGACATAATCAATAAGATCAATAAAACAAAGGCCAAATTAATCCAAAAGAAAAGAGAGAGGACCCAAATTAATAAAATTATGAATGAAAGGGGAGAGATCACAACTGACAGCAAATAAATAGAAACAGCCATCAGAAATTATCAACAGTTTTATGCCAGTAAATTAAGCAATCTATGAGAACTGGATACATTCCTGGAAATGAATAAACTTCCAAGACTGAAATAGGAAGAAACTGACAACCTGAACAGACTAATATCTAGTAACGAGACTGAAGCAGTGAACAAAAACCTACCCCTCACCAAAAAAAAAAAAAAAAAAACAAAACAAAACAAAAAAAAACAGAAACAGAAGGAAAACTTCCAGACTCATTCTATGAAGCCAGCATTACCCTTATCCCCCAAACCGGCAAAGACCCCCACATAAAGGAGAATTTCAGACCAATATCCCTGATGAATATGGATGCCAAGGTTCTCAACAAGATCCTAGCTATTAGGATCAAACAGTACATTAAGAAGATTATCCACCATGACCAGGTGGGGTTTAACCCTGGGATGCAGGGGTGGTTTAGTATTCGCAAATGATTGTGATACAATAAATCAATTAGAGAAGAGAGGAAAACCACCTGGTTCTCTCAACTGAATCAGAAATAACATTTGACAAAATACTGCATCCATTCTTGATTAAAACCATTCAAAATATAGGGATAGAAGGAATATTCATCTTCATCAAATCTGTGAAAAACTCACAGCAAATATCATTCTCAATGGGGAAGAGCTGACAGCCTTCCCTTTGAGATCAGGAACACGAAAATGATGCTCACTCTCGCCACTCTTGTTCAACATAGTGTTAAGAGTCCTAGCAACAGCAATCAGACAACAAAGTGAAATGAAAAGTATTCAAATTGGCAATGAAGAAGTCAAATACTCTTTCTTCACAGACGACATGATACTTTATATGGAAAACCCAAAAGACTCCACCTTCAAACTACTAGAACTCATACAGCAATTCAGCAATGTGCAGGATACAAAATCAATGTACAGATATCAGTTGGTTTTCTATACATTAACAATGAAAATACAGAAAGGGCGATTGGAGAATCGATTGCATTTACTATGGCTCCACAAACCATAAGATACCTGGGAATAAACCTAACCAAAGAGGTAAAGGATCTGTACTTGAGGATCTCCCTGATGAAAACTCCCTGATGGCTAAAAAGGATGAGCAGCTTTTTTTCATCTGTTTGTTAACATTTGTATGTCGGCTTTGGAGAAGTGTCTATTAATGCCTTCTGCCCATTTAAAAAAAAATGTAATTATGTGTTTTTGAGTTTTGAGGTTGAGGTGTTCTTTGTAAATCTTAGATATCAGCCCCTTGTCTGTAGTGTCATTTGCGAATATATTCTCCTATTCTGTAGGTTGCCTCTTTGTTTTGTTGACTGTTTCCTTTGCTATGCAGAATCATTTGATCTCAATGAAGTCCCAAATTTCATTTTTCCTTTTGTTTCCTTTGTCTTTGGAGACATATCTTGAAAGAATTTGCTGTGACCCATGTTGAAGTGGTTACTGTCTATGTTCTCCTCTAGGATTCTGATGGATTCCTGCCTCATGTTGAGGTCTTTTATCCATTTTGAGTTTATCTTTGTGTATGCTGTAAGAGCATGGTCGAGTGTCATTCTTCTGCACATAGCTGTCCAATTTTCTCAGCACCGTTTATTGAAGAGACTGTATTTTTTCCACTGGGTATTTTTTCCTGTTTGACAAAGATTATTTGACCATAGAGCCGCGGGTCTATTTCTGGACTCTCTACTCTGTTCCACTGGTTGATGTCTGGTTTTGTGTCAGTACCATGTTGTCTTGATGATCACAGTTTTGTAGTAAAGCTTGAAATTAGGCAACGTGATACCCCCAGGTTTGTTTATCTTTTTCAACATTTCCTTAGCATCATGTTGTCTCTTCTGGTTCCCTACAAATTTTAGGATTGCTTATTCCAGCACTTTGAAAAATGCTGGTGGAGTTTTGATCAGGATGGTATTGGAAGTATAGATTGCTCTAGGCAGTACAGGAATTTTAACAATGTTTATTCTTCTGATCTGTGAGCATGGAATGCTTTTCCATCTCTTTTTGTCTTCTTCAATTTCTTTCATGAGTGTTCTGTATTTCCTCGAGTACAGATCCTTTACCTCTTTGGTTATTCCCAGGTATCTTATGGTTTTTGGTGCTATAGTAAATGGAATCAATTCTCTAATTTTTCCTTCTATATTTTCATTGTTAATGTATAGGAAACCAACTGATTTCTGTACATTGATTTTTTATAGATGGAGATCAAAAGTAGGTATAGAAGCAGGCAGAGAGAGAGGAGGAAGCAGGCTCCCTGCTGAGCAGAGAGCCCAATGCAGGGCTCAATCCCAGGACCCTGGGATCATGACCTGAGCTAAAGGCAGAGGCTTTAAGCCCTGAGCCACCCAGGCATCCCTGTACATTGATTTTGTATCCTGCACTTGCTGATTTGCTGTATGAGTTCTAATAGTTTGGGTTTTCCATATAAAATATCATGACATCTGCAAAGAGAGAGAGTTTTAATTATTCTTTGCCAATTTGAATACCTTTTATTTCTCTTTGTTGTCTGATTGCTGTTGTTAGGATTCTAATACTATGTTGAACAATAGTGGTGATAGTGGTCATCTTTGTCATGTTCCTGATCTCAAAGGGAAGGCTGTCAGCTTTTCCCCATTGAGAATGATATTTGCTGTGGGTTTTTCATAGATAGATTTGATGGAGTTGAGGAATTTTCTCTTTATCCCTATATTTTGAATGGTTTTAATCAGAAACTGATGCTGTTTTTGTCAAATGCTATTTCTGCATCAATTTAGAGGACCAGGTGGTTTTCCTCTCTTCTCTTATTGATCTGATCTATCACAATGATTGATTTGCTAATGTTGAACAATGCCTGCATCCCAGGGATAAATCCCACCTGTTTGTGCTGCATAATCCTCTCAATGTACTGTTGGATCCTATTAATTGAGAACTTGTTGAGAATCTTGGCATCCATATTCATCAGGGATATGGGTCTGAAATTCTCCTTTTTGTTGGGGTCTTTGCCTGGTTTGGGGATCAGTGTAATTCTGGCTTCATAAAAAGTAGTCTCCCTGGATAAATATTGCTTGCAGTATTAGTAGCACCGTGGTGCAGAGACAAGCTGGATCTCCTGTGACCCCTGAGACAGTGGCTGGGACCATGCTCTGCCAGTGAAAGGTGGCAGAGGGGGATTCTATGTGCTCTGGGCTACCCAGAGGGGAATATACTGAGGCCTCTCTCTGAGATGGAAGTCTGGGTGCAGTTTTCTTTCCTCTAAATTTTCAAAGAATGGTCTTTCTTCTTGATAGCCATTATACTTGGAGAAGCAATCTAGTTGTTCCCATACGGAGGTCAAAGGACGCACTTTTGTGACTCTGGTTGGGGTCTCACCCTAGTCAGCACCTCCAATAAAAAACCTGTACAGAGGGAAGCCCATGTTAGGCAGCTCTTGGTTCTGATAAATGCTATATGACTATCCCTTCTCACAGTATAAACATTTCAGCTCTGTCTTCCACAATGAGTGTTTCCTGCTCTCAAAGTCACCCGCTGAGATGTTAAAGGAAAGAACCATACATTCTTCAGGTAAACACCAGCAAAGGAAAGTGGACACTTGAAATATTTAGCAACATATTTCAAGTCCCCCCAAAAGATATTCAAGGACCAGCATGGCAGGAATACTCTCTACCATGGTTGCTGTTCTTAGATTGCATTGCTTGGAGAATTCTTGACACAACTGTTAATGGGCAGGAAATAGACTACAATTTAATCTCTGAAGGACACCAGTTCAGGAAATTAATTAGCTTTGTGTATTTAGCATCCACTTAACACTACTGGAAGATGTTTATTCTCCACAGTAAGATCAGACTGTATTCTATTTCTTAATGTCCCATTTGGTCCATTGGAAGCACTACCACCATTCAGGTATGGAGGTGGGATGGAGACCTAGGTCTCAGATGGCTTTGAAGTTACCATAAACCAATTATCACACATCTACCCAGACATTAAAGAGCGGAGTTTAAAAATGAGCCGGAATTTAGGATATTTTCCGTTTTTCTTGGTCATTTATTAAAAGCCAAGCATGGCATCAAGCATGGCATCCCTCAAAGTTAGCCAGTAAATTTGCTTTGGACCAACAATGGAAATGCTTCCACTAGAGCACCACTGTTTCCATTGGTGTGTTGTTTCTAAATTCCACTAGACTGGAGAAAATGTCTCATTCACATTTGTATTCTCAGAAATTGGCACAGCCGTCCATCATAATACAGGTGCTCTGGAAACGTTTACAGAATGAATGCTGGCATAAAACCTTATGGGCCTACTGTGCAATGCCTACTGTGATCCTGCCAAATTCTCTTTTTTGGAGAAATCATTCTGCTTATGAAATTTCTAAGAATAAATTCAAAATGAGCTCTCCCCATTTAAATATTTGTGTTTTAAATGTATGGTCAATGAGGTTCTTTTAAAACAAAATGGAAAATATTCCTTTTTTTAAACAAACAAACAAAAAAAATCTAAACCTTGGTTAGCCATAGAGAATGTTGCTGAGGCTATGAATGCCTCAGTAATCAGTGTTTTCCAGATGTCTGCTTTTAATTATTTTTAAGAGGCCCCACAGCTCAGATGTGTGAGCTGTGTGAAGCTCAGCCTTTGCATAAATCTGGGAACACACTGTTTGCCACCAACCAAGGCGCTGCATGATGGCGTCAGTGTTCCCCCAAGCACCTCACCAACAGATCGCTAAGGCACAAATAACCTCCATTACCCAGAGTCTCTCAGGCCTCAGGTGGTTTTTTTAATATAAAATATGTAGCAAAGGGAAGGTTTGCAGGTGGGAGCCATTTTCTCAAGCCATGAGGCCACCATCATGAAGTACTTGATCATCATACTACCACATCCTTCGTTGATGGCAGGCTTTGCAAACATGAGCTACTTTTGTTTTGAAAACTTGCTCTACGAAACAACACAAGCAAGATCACCCTGCAGTAAAACAAACTCACATTATGGTGGCTTCAAACAACATAGCTGCTATTATTTCCTGCATTCTTCTCATTAAGGACCTGAGCCCGCACTGTGGCCAGTCTTTGTAGAATTGCTGCTAACTGTGGCAGTGGGGGGAGAGTCTCCATGTGCCCCTAGGAATGAACATGACACTGCCATTTACATTTTATTGGCCAAAGTAGAGAACAAGGGGATTGCCACTTTCACTTGTTCCTAGAAGACAAAGATTTGGGAATACTTTTATAAATAGCACTAAGGTATGTCACAATTGCAGCTGATAAATAAAAATTTGTCTTAAAAAGACTTTATTCCAATGTAGTCTAGCTGTATTAACCATCTGTCAAATACATTTCTAAATAATATTTTGTACAAAATACAAGGGAAAGATTTGTAGTAGCATTTTGTTTGTATTACTTTTGCTTGTATTTGCCAAAACTTTTCTTGTTCACTGTCAGACATTTAAACCACTTGCCATTGGAAGATTCACCAAAGATCCTGTTTTAGAGTACCTCTTTGTGGGGGGGGGGGGTCATGGTTTATCTTCACGTGAAATGTGTAAAATTTATGATAGGCACCGTGACTTCAATAAAAATGAATAGATAATTATTATCATAGGAAATATGATATTTAATTAAAAAATATGTGAAACCTGGATGGATCTTAGCTGTTGGCAGAACATAAAACCACTCAGTCATCCAAACTAGTTCTTATCCTGTAAACTAGTCATAACGTCTATACAGAAATCAGCTCATAAAAAATTAATTAATTAATTTATAAAAGGAAGCTACTCATTCACAAGTTGCATTATAACAGTGGGCTGGAAAACCGTTTGGAGCTCTTTTGCTAATCATCCTCGTTTTAAATTAATCTCTGTTCATGCTTGCCTTGACCTTTACACAGAAAGGCTATGGCCTTATTCTGCAAAACCCAGGCAGGATCCATTACCATAATAGATGTCCAGAAGTGAGGTTTAGCCCATCTGAGCACTGGTAGAATATGCCTAGCCTGGTGGAAGCTTCAGGATTTCTCCTTCAACTCCTGGTTGTAGCTCTGGAGTGAGAACAATTGCAATGTTCCTCCACACTGAAGAATTCCAAGAGGCACTGCCTCCTCTTCAGATTATCCCCTTGCTTTTTTTTCCCCCAGGGGATGCAGTGGCTTCCAGCAGTAGCTCATCTCTGGGTTCTCAGACCCATGCTTGCCCCCTTCAATAAATTCTACTCATTGGAATGATTCCAGGGAATCCAATTCTTTCCTGGACCCTGATGGATACCACTGTGCAAATCGAGAGATCATCACCTTCTCTGTGAGTGTACTCATTTACTGAAAAATGGGTCAAATCAGGAATACAGTCACCCAAAGATCAAACTGCTTCTGCTTTAAACAGAAAATATCTGAGCTCTGAAAATGTAAAAGCAATTACTGAATTCAACTCTCTTTCTCAACTTCTGGAAGCCACGTCCTCAAACTTTATATCTCACAATAATTTCCCAAGATTTCCTACTCTTGTGAAGGTCTATTGAGTTGTTGTTTTTGTTGTTGTCGTTGTTGTTGTTGTTGTTGTTATTTTTATAAATTTGGTATAGTGTGAGGAGATTTTATATCACATTTTGCTAATTCCAATTAGCTTATTAATGGCTAAGTATCTTTGGACTTCCATCAATGATCTTCTACTGTGTATAGACACCCATCTAAGCACTTAATGGTCTATTGACTTTAATAAAATATGGGGGGGGTGCCTTTTTTGCATTGAAGTTATATATTCTTCAGCAAGTATTATGTTGTTGTCCTAAGCTTCAACCCATACTTCTCTTTTTGGGATTTGTGGGTCATCTCAGACAACCATATTCCCCCTTGAGCTTCCAACTCCAGCTCAAAGTGTGCCCCAGAGGGATATGTCTTAGTGAAAGGAGTGGTACAGGATGGCTTCTGCCCATTTCTGCACTTCCTACAGTTACATCAGCAATGACTCCATGATCTGAGGTCAAGATAGCAGCACTGTGATCCCTCTGAGCCGCAGAAGGACTTACACTAAGTGCACAGCTCTTTCTATGCCAGTCTCAGCTCTAGCCACATAGGCCAGCTATCAGCCCCTCTGTAAGCATCCATGGTTTAAAAATTATAATCTCTTTATTTTATTCCATGACCTCTGAGGGTCACAGCTGCTTTGTACAGTTCCTATTCCATAATGTCTTTGTGCTTTCTTTTTGCTACTCTAATTTTGTAATATGTGGTTAACAATTCCATACAGCAAATGCATATGTTTAAATAATTGGTGTGTTCTCTTTTTCTCTAGACTGGTGTCTGACTAATAATGTATGCCAAATACATAAAATTGATGCAAATTATTTTTAAAAACTATAGATCAATGTACCACCCAAGAACAGCTCTTATTAACATTTTTACCTTTTTCTCCTGGCATTTTCTATTAATTAAATTAATAATTTCTATTAATTAAATTCTCTTAAATTAGTATTATTTCAGACTGGTATTTGTTGATAGGACTGCAAAAATAAGACTACACTTTTTTTCTGTTATATCATAAAATCTTTGGCAGATATTGACCAAATTAGAGTGGTATATACAGGATATATATTAATATATTTTCTTATGTGCTTTACTCAAAAATTTAATGGGAAACCCAAGAAAGCAACTCACAGGTACAGGCAATTGTACTTCAAGGCACCCAATACTAAGGTTTCTGGAGAATCGGTGAGATTCTAGTTGGGATGCCTTGCTGGGAGCAGTGGAGCAAACAGAACCAAAAGCAGAAACTAACATGGCAAATAAATGCTCCGAGTTCATGGCTATGTTTTGTTGCCATCAAGATGCTACTCAATTGATTCCTACTAAATAGTATTTTCTGGCTTGAGTATCAGGCAGGACTGAATCACTGAATGACGTTTCATGACCCAATAGTCAGGATATGGGCAAGATGTGTATCAAATGCTCAGACTTGGAAGCTATTTGTCACCAGCAGTATCACCTAGGGCCTCTGGGTGCAGATGGCAGACAGGACGAGATCAGTGGGGACACTCTCTCTAAAGGATGTATTACCAGGGAGTGGGAGGAGGTGGAGACACCTTTGTGGTGATGCGGGGTGATGTCTGGACCAAGAGAAAGGAAGGACAAAGGGCTTCATAAGGAGCACCTTGAACTCATGCAGTTGCAAGGAAACCCTGGTCAGGATGATGGGAGTTTTGAGCAAGTAAAATTTTAAAAGTCAAGAAACACATGACACCTGGCATATGATCCACACCCAATCAGTATGGATGAAACTCTGAACAAGCCACCAGTTGAGCGCAGCTCTTTTAATGAAAACAGTGTATTTCCTAGCTATCAGCACATGTTTGTCATGAAAGATTAGGCTATATATAATTTGAAATGAAGAAAGAGAAAACAACAAATGGCAGTTAACACTTTGGTGCATTGTATAGAAAGCTCCAGCACTTGTCCTTCTTAACTTTTGCACAAGGTACAAGCACATCACTGGTCTCTGTTTCTCTCACTTCAGCATCTCTGTGGCTGTGTTTGTGCTGGGTACATAATTCAGCATATTCTCTCATTCGCACGCTGGAAACATTCATGGTGAAATACGCAAAACTTATGGTTTCACTGAGGAGATGAATGCACTTGTTTATATCACACATCCCACAATTTAAGGGCATGTATTGCATGGAGCACTGGGTGTGCAGCAAAAACAATGAATACTGTTATAACGAAAAGATATAAAAAATTAATTAAAAAATAAAAATCCCCATGATAATTTATTTTCTTCCACACGAACAGTATCAACCCTGATCACAGAGCTATCTACATTTTCTTCCCCTACTTCCTTCACCAATATCTGGAATCTTCCTAAGAGGTATCACTCAGGTATCTATTTTGTTACACACAATGATTTGGTTGGTTCTTCCTGAGCTGAAACCCCATCATCAATATGCCCAAACCCGTCTTGATGAACTAAATGCCTGTGTTCATAATTTCTGCCCTCTTTTGAAGACAAGCACCTGCTACATGAGTATGGCCCTCATGGCTCTATACCACTTTAAAACATTTTTTTCTCAAATATACATGAAGCTCTGTCCCAGGGGACTATCAATACATAAAATTTCCTCATCTAATAAAAACATCAACTTTTGCATTATAATGTTCATAATATTTCACTCTGTTTTCCACATAAAATATACTGTAGATATTATTCCAGGTCAGTTAATGGATAATGACGGATGACCTCTCTTTGTGGCAGTGCTAGATAATAGCTTTAAAGTGTCTAGTAGGAAAGAACGTGATACAGACACACACACACACACACACACACACAATAGGATTAGAGTCACCAACACTCCCCACAGCTAGACAACTGTGTATGACTGTTGGCCTCCCAAACACTGACTACTCATCACCTACTGTTGACTGGAAGCCTTAATGACATCATAAATAGTCAGTAGCACATATTTTTGTATGGTATATATATTATATACTGTATTCGTAAAATAAAACCTGTTTAATTTTTTCCAGTAAGCCATGTGGTTTGTCTGTGAGTTTTTCAAATTTCAAAAATCTGTAAAACTTTTCAATCAATTGAGAGGACCATGTGGTTCTTCTCTCTTCTCTTACTGATTTGTTCTATCACATTGATTGATTTGTGAATGTTGAACCATCCTTGTAGCCTAGGAATGAATCCCACCTGGTCATGGTGGATAATCTTTTTAATGTGCTGTTTGATCCTGTTTGCTAGGATCTTGTTGAGAATCTTAGCATCCATATTCATCAGTGATAATGGTCTGAAATTCTCCTTTTTGGTAGAGTCTTTGCCTGGTTTGGGGATCAGGGTAATGCTGGCTTCATAGAAAGAGTCTGGAAATTTTCCTTCTGCTTCAATTTTTTTGATACAGCTTCAGGAGAATAGGTGTTATTTCTTCTTTGAAAGTTTGGTAGAATTCCCCAGGGAATCCATAAGGTCCTGGGCTCTTGTTTTTTGGGAGGTTTTTGAGTACTGCTTCGATCTCGTTACTAGATATCGGTCTATTCAGGTTGTCAATTTCTTCCTGGTTCAATTTTGGGAGTCTAGTTTTCCAGGAATGCATCCATTTCATCTAGGTTGCTTAGCTTATTGGCATATAACTGTTGATAATAACTTCTGATGATTGTTTCTACTTCCTTGGTGTTAGTTGTGATCTCTCCCTTTTCATGCATAATTTTATGAATTTAGGATTTCTCTCTTTTCTTTTGGATTAGTTTGGCCAATGGTTTATCGATCTTATTGATTCTTTCAAAAAACCAGCTTCTAGTTTCATTGATATGTTCTACTGTATCTCTGATTTCTACCTCATTGATCTCACCTCTAATCTTGATTATTTCCCTTCTTATGTCCTCTCAATTGATGCACAAAAAGCATTTGATAAATCCAGCATCCATTCCTGATTAAAATACTTCAAAGTATAGGGATAGAGGGAACATTCCTGAACTTCATAAAATCTATCTATGAAAGACCCACTGCAAATATTATCCTCAATGGGAAAAAGCTTGCAGCCTTCTTGCTGAAAACAGGAACACGACAGGATGCCCACTCTCACCACTCTTGTTCAACATAGTATTAGAAGTCCTAGCAACAGCAATCAGACAAGAAGGAGAAATAAAATGTATCCAAATTGGCAATGAAGAAGTCAAACTCTCTCTCTTCGCAGATGACATGATTCTTTATATGGAAAACCCAAAAGACCCCACCACGTAACTACTAGAACTCATATAACAATTCAGCAAGTGGCAGGATACAAAGTCAATGTACAGAAATCAGTGGCTTTCTTATACACTAACAATGAAAATACAGAAATGGAAATTACAAAATCGATTACATTTACTATAGCACCAAGAACCATAAGACCTGGGAATAAACCTAACCAAAGAGGTAAAGGATCTGTACTCGAGGAACTAGAGAACACTCATGAAAGAAATTGGAGAAGACACAAAATGATGGCAGAGCATTCCATGCTCTTGGATTGGAAGAATAAACATTGTTAAAATGTCTATACTGCCTAGAGCAATCTATATTTTCAATGCCATTCCGATAAAAATTCCACCGGTATTTTTCAAAGAACTGGAGCAAATAATCCTAAAATTTGTATGGAATCAGAAGAGACACCGAATCACTAAGGAAATGTTAAAAAACAAACATAAAACTGGGGGTATCATATTACCTGATTTCAAGCTTTACTACAAAGCTTTGATCACCAAGACAGCATGGTACTGGCATAAAAACAGACACGTAGACATGTACAGACATGTAGAAAGACAAGATATGGACACTCAACTCTACGGTCAAATAATCTTCAAGAAAGCAGGAAAAAATATACAGTGGAAAAAAGACAGTCTCTTCAATAAATGGTGCTGGCAAAACTGGAAAGCTATATGTAGAAGAATGAAACTCGACCATTCTCTCACACCATACACAAAGATAAACTCAAAATGAATGAAAGACCTCAACATGAGACAGGAATCCATCAGAATCCTAGAGGAGAACATAGGCAGTAACTTCTTCGATATCAGCGACAGCAACTTCTTTCAAGATATGTCTCCAAAGGCAAAGGAAACAAAAGCGAAAATGAACTTTTGGGACTTTATCAAAATCAAAAGCTTCTGCACAGCAAATGAAACAGTCAAGAAAACAAAGAGGCCACCCACAGAATGGGAGAAGATATTTGCAAATGACAGTACAGACAAAAGATTGATATCCAGGATCTATAAAGAACTCCTCAAACTCAACACACACAAAACAGATAACCATGTCAAAAAATGGGCAGAACATATGAACAGACACTTCTCCAATGAAGACACACAAATGGCTAACAGACACATGAAAAAATGTTCATCATCACTAGCCATCAGGGAGATTCAAATTAAAACCACATTGAGATACCACCTTACACCAGTTAGAATGGCCAAAATTAGCAAGACAGGAAACAACATGTGTTGGAGGGGATGTGGAGAAAGGGGAACCCTCTTACACTGTTGGTGGGAATGCAAGTTGGTATAGCCACTTTGGAGAACAGTGTGAAGATTCCTCAAGAAATTAAAAATAGAGCTTCCCTATGACCCTGCCATTGCACTACTGGGTATTTACCCCAAAGATACAGAGGTAGTGAAAAGAATGGCCATCTGTACCCCAATGTTTATAGCAGCAATGGCCATGGTCGCCAAGCTGTGGAAAGAACCAAGATGCCCTTCAACGGACGAATGGATAAGGAAGAGGTGGTCTCCTTATCTACATGTATCTCCAATACACTATGGAGTATTATGCCTCCATCAGAAAGGATGAATAGCAACTTTTGTAGCAACATGGACATGACTGGAAGAGATTATGCTGAGTCAAATAAGTCAAGCAGAGAGAGTCAATTATCATATGGTTTCACTTATTTGTAGAACATAACAAAAGCATGGAGGACAAGGGGAGATGGAGAGGAGAAGGGAGTTGAGGGAAATTGGAAGGGGAGGTGAACCATGAGAGACTATGGACTCTGAAAAACAATCTGAGGGTTTTGAAGGGGCTGGGGGGTGGGAGGTTGGGGGAACCAGGTGGTGGGTATTGGAGAGGGCACAGATTGCATGGATCACTGGGTGTGGTGCAGAAACAATGAATACTGTTATGCTGAAAACAAATAAAATTATAAAAAAAACTTTTCCAATATATTTATTGAAAAAAATCCACGTTATAAATGACTCAGGTAGTTCCAAACTGTGTTGGTCAAGGTTCAACTCTATAGATGATTGCATATTTATGTCTTAAATGATGGTCTTAAATAATATGTTGGCTTAAAATATATTATTGTTTTCAAAGAATATGTCATATATGTAATATGAGCTTTATATATTATAAGAAATAATTATAATATAATATAATATAATATAATATAATGTAATATAATGTAATATAATGTAATATAATAATATTTACAATTGCCTTGAAATCTGTAAAGAATTGTTTTTTATGAATTTGTTTGTAGAGTTTATGAATATGTTAATAGAATGCTCTATTTGCAAACTTAGTTTTTGTTTTTTTTTTTTGTTAGGCTAAATGCTTGGATTTAGAATTTCTAGATAACTTTCCTCAATTTATACTCTCACCAACAAAATGAAAGTGAACTATCCCTTTTCTCTCTCAAATCAAGGTGGCTAGTCTTCATAATCTAACCTCTCACATAAATATTAAAATGTTATTTTCAAGCGCCAAAAATAATATTCTCGTATATTTGTTTTTTTATCATCTTTTTAAATAGACATATAATGTATTATTAGCCCCAGGGCTATAGGTGTGTGATTCGTTGTTCTTACACACTTCACAGAACTCACCATAGCACATACCTTCCCCAATGTCCTTAAGCTAACCATCCTCTCCCTAATCGCCTTCCTAGACAACCCTCAGTTTGTTTTGTGAGATTAAGAGTCTCTTACGGTTTGTCTCTCTCCTGATCCCATCTTGTTTCACTTTTTCCTTCCCTAGCCACCAAACCCACCACTTTGCCTCTCAAATTACTCATATAAGAGGGATCATATGATCTCTGATCTGACTGACTTATTTTACTAAGCCTAATACCTTCTAGTTCCATCCATGTCATTGCAAAAGGCAAGATTTCATTTCTTTTGATGGCTGCATAGTATTCCATTGTGTATGTATGTATGTTTATATATATACCACATCTCCTTTATCCATTCATCTGTGATGGACATCTAGGCTCTTTCCATAGTTTGGCTATTGTGGACATTGCTGCTATAAACATTCGGTTGCACATACCCCTTCAGATCACTACATTTCCATCTTTAGCGTAAATACCCAGTAGTGTGATTGATGGGTTGTAGGGTAGTTCTATTTTCAACTTTTTGAGGAAACTTTATGCTGTTTTCCAGACTGACTGCAACAGGTTGCATTCCCACCAACACTGTAGGAGGGTTCCCCTTTCTCTGCAACATTGCCAGCACCTGTTGTTTCCTGATTTGTTAATTTCAGCCATTTTGACTGGTGTGAGGTGATTTCTCATTGTGGTTTTGATTTATATTTTCCTGATGCCAAGTGATGTGGAGCACTTTTTCATGTGTCTGTTGGCCATCTAGATGTCTTCTTTGGAGAAATGTCTATTCACGTCCTCTGCCCATTTCTTGATTAGATTATTTGTTCTTTGGGTATTGAGTTTGATAAGTTATTTTTAGATTTTGGATACTAGCCCTTTATCTGATATGTCATTTGTGAATATCTTCTCCCATTCTGTCGGTTGTCTTTTGGTTTTGTTAACTGTTTCCTTTGCTGTGCAAAAGCTTTTGATCTTGATGAAGTCGCAATAGTTCATTTTTGCCCTTGCTTCTGTTACCTTTGGCGATGTTTCTAGGAAGGTGTTGCTGCAGCTGAGGTCAAAGAGGTTGCTGCCTGTGTCGTTTTCAAGGATTTTGATGGATTCCTTTCTCACATTGAGGTCTTTCATCCATTTTGAGTCTATTTTTGTGTGTGCTGTAAGGAAATGAGTCCAGTTTCATTTTTCTGCAAGTGGCTGTCCAATTTTCCCAACACCATTTGTTGAAGAGACTGTTTCCCCCCCCCCATTGGACATTCTTTCCTGCTTTGTCAAAGATTAGTTGACCATAGAGTTGAGGGTCTATTTCTGAGATCTCTATTCTGTTCCCTTGATCTACATGTCTGTTTTTATGCCTGTACCATACTGGCATCAAGCTGTATTGATGATGACAGCTTTGTAATAGAGCTTGATGTCTGGAATTGTGATGCCACCAACTTTGGCATTCTTTTTCAACATTGCTCTGGCTATTCAAGGTCTTTTCTGGTTCCATATACATTTTTGGATTATTTGTTCCATTTTATTGAAAAAAATATGGTATTTTAATAGGGATTGCATGAAATGTGTAGATTGCTTTTGGTAGCATAGACATTTTCACAATATTTGTTCTTCCAATCCATGAGTATGAAACATTTTTCCACTTCATTGTGTCTTCCTCAATTTCTTTCATGAGTACTTTATCGTTTTCTGAGTATAGATTCTTTGCATCTTTGGTTAGGTTTATTCCTAAGTATTTTATGGTTTGAGGTGCAATTGTAAATGGGATTGACTCCTTAATTTCTCTTTCTTCTGTCTTGTTTTTGGTGTAGAGAAATGAAACTGATTTTGTGCATTGATTTTATAACCTGACACTTTACTGAATTCCTGTACAAGTTCTAGCAGATTTGGAATGGAGTCTTTTGGGTTTTCCACATAGAGTTTTATATCATCTGCAAAGAGTGATGGTTTGATTTCTTCTTTGCTGATTTGGATGCCTTTAATTTCTTTTCGTTGTTTGTTTGCTGAGGCTAAGATGTCTAGTACTATGTTGAATAACAGTGGTGATAATGGACATTCTTGCCGTGTTCCTGACCTTAGCGGAAAATATTTCAGTTTTTGTCCATTGAGAATGATATTTGCTGTGGGTTTTTCATAGATGGCTTTGATGATATTGAGGTAGGTATCCTCTACCACTCTCTACACTTTGAAGAGTTTTGACCAAGAAAAGATGTTGTACATTGTCAAATGCTTTTTCAGCATCTATTGAAAGTATCATATAGTTCATGTTCTTTCCTTTATTTATGTATTGTATCGCATTAATTGATTTGTGGATGTTGAACCATCCTGGCAGCCCTGGAATGAATCCCACTTGGTCGTGGTGACTAATTCTTTTAATGTACTCTTGGATCCTATTGGCTAGTATTTTGGTTAGAATTTTCACATCTGTGTTCATCAAGGATATTGGTCTGTAATTCTGTATTTTGATGGGGTCTTTGTCTGGTTTTGGGATCAAGGTAATGCTGGTCTCATAAAATGGGTTTGGAAGTTTTCCTTCCATTTTTTGGGAGGAAACATTTTAAGGAGAGTAGGTATAAATTCTTCTTTAAATATTTGGTAGAATTTCCCTGGGAAGCCATCTGGCCCTGGACTCTTGTTTTTTGGGAAATTTTTGATGACTACTTCAATCTCCTTACTATTTATGGGTTTGTTCAGGTTTTTTTTATTTCTTCCTGGCTCAGTTGTGGTAGTCTATACTTCTCTAGGAATGCATCCATTTCTTCCAGGTATGTATATTTGCTTCCAGGACATATATTTGCTCATAATATATTCTTATAATTCTTTGCATTTCTTTGGTGTTGCTTGTGATCTCTCCCATTTCATTGATGATTTTATTTATTTGGACCCATTCACTTTCTTTTTGATAAGTCTGGCCAGGGATTTATCAATCATATTAATTCTTTCAAAGAACTAGCTCTTAGTTTTGTTGATTCCTTCTACTGTTTTTTTTTTTTTTCTTTTTTTTTTTTTTTTTTTTGCTTGTTTCTATTTCATTGATTTCTGCTCTGATCTTTATTATTTCTCTTCTCTGGCTGGGTTTAGGCTTTCTTTGCTCTTCTTTCTTCAGCTACTTTAAGTGTAGTTAAGTTGTGTATTTGAGACCTTTCTTGTTTCTTTAAAAAGGCTTGAATCGCTATATACTTTCCTCTCAGGACTGCCTTTGCTGTGTCCCACAGATTTTGAACTGTTGTGTTTTCTTTATCATTTGTTTCAATGAATTTTTTTCAATTCTTTAATTTCCTGGTTGATTCATTCATCCTTAAATAGGATGCTCTTTAGCCTGCATGTGTTTGAGTTCTTTCCAAATTACCTATTGTGATTGAGTTCTAGCTTCAGAGCATTGTGGTCTTAAAATATGTGGGGAATGACCCCAATCCTTTGGTACTGATTGAGACCTGATTTGTGACCCAGGATGTGATCTATTCTGGAGAATGTTCCATGTGCACTAGAGAAGAATGTGTATTCTGCTGCTTTGGGATGGAATGTTCTAAATATATCTGTGATGTCCATTTAGTCCAGTGTGTCATTTAAGGTCTTTATTTCCCTGTTGAACTTTTGCTTGGATGATCTGTTCATTTCAGTGAGGGGAGTGTTAATGTCCACTACTATTATTGTATTATTGTCAATGTGTTTCTTTGATTTTGTTATTAATTGTTTTATATAGTTGGCTGCTCCCACATTAGGGGCATAGATATTTAAAATTTTTAGATCTTCTTGTTGGACAGACCCTTTGAGTATGATATAGTATCCTTCCTCATCTCTTCTTATAGTCTTTGGCTTAAAATCTAATTGATCTGATATAAGGATTGCAACCCCAGCTTTCTTTTGATGTCTATTAGCATGATAAGTTGATTTCTACCCCCTCACTTTAAATCTGGAGGTGTCTGTGGTCTAAAATGAGTTTTGTGTAGGTCACATATGGATGGGTTTTGTTTTTGTATCCATTCTGATATCCTGTGTCTTCTAATTGGGGTGTTTAGCCCATTTACATTCAGGGTAACTATTAAAAGGGTACATTTAGCATAATTTTGAAAGATATGAATTTAGTGCCATTGTATTGCCTGTAAAGAGGCTGTTACTGTATATTGTCTCTGTTACTTTCTGGTCTACTACTTCTGGGCTCTCTCTTTGCTTAGAGGACCCATTTCAATATTTCCTGTAGGGCTGGTTTAGTGTTTACAATTTTTTTTAGTTTTTGTTTGTTCTGGAAGCTTTTGTCTCTCCTTCAATTTTCAGTGATATCGTAGCTGGATATAGTATTCTTGGCTGCATGTTTTCCTCATTTAGTGCTCTGAATATACCAAGCCAGTTCTTTCTGGTCTGCCAGGCTCTGTGGGTAAGTCTGCTGTCAAAATATTATTTTTACCATTGTATGTTACAGACTTCTTGTCCAAGCTGCTTTCAGGATTTTCTCTTTGTCACTAAGCCTTGTAAGTTCTACTACTAGATGACAGGTTGTGGTCCAATTTTTATTGATTTTGGGGGGTTCTCTGTGCCTCTTGTATTTGATGCTTGTTTCTTTTGCCATATTAAGGAAATTCTCTATAATAATTATCTCCAATAAGCTTTCTGTCCCCCTATCTCTTCT
>NW_019154213.1:201451-206773 GCF_002288905.1 Enhydra lutris kenyoni | reverse complement strand
CTCTTACCCTTGACCCCCTCATACTCTCTTTCTTTTGCATTCTCTCTATCAAATAAATAAATAAAATCTTTTAAAAAAGAATGATTTCAAGAAACATTCTTCCCAATTCTTCCCAACCAAAAAATTGGGTTTAAGGGGTTAAATGAATATACCTATTCTGACACTTCTGTGCTCCATAATTTTAAAAGGTTCTTGACTGGCTCAGTCAGCAAAGCATTTATCTCTTGATCTCAGAATCTTGCGTTAAAATTTTGGTCATGGAGATTATTTAAAAAAAAAAAAAAGAAGTTGTTGTGTTAATAGCATTCTGTTCAGTTTTCATCTAGGTATTTTATGGGTGTAGCTGTTTTATTGAAGTCTTTGTCGCATGTTGATTGTTGTTTGGATGGGGTTGGATAGACATTCAGTTGCACTGCTTTACTTGAGGTTGCCCAGAGCCTTGTTTCCAAAGCCACTTATTGTGGAGACTGTTGCTTCCCTATTTTATATTCTTGGAGCTTTTGTTGGAAATTAATTGACATATATGTCAGTTTCTTCCTGGTCTTTGTACTGTGTTCCATTCATCTGTGTCTGTCTATATATCAATAGTATACCATTTTGATTTCCTCAGCTTTGTAATACACGTTGTATTCAGAAAGCATGACACCTCCAGTTTTCTTCTTTCTCCAGATGGCTTTGGCTATTCAAGGCCTTCCATGGTATTATTCACGGATTTCCATGGTATTATTCACTTTGTATGATCACTGTTCTTATTTCTGGAAATGCCATTAAATTTGATGGGGTTTGAACTGAACGTTTAGATTGCTTTTTGCAGTATGTACTTTTGGATTACATGTATTCTTGGGATCCTTTAATATGGGATGTCTAAAGACTTCATTCTGTCTTCTTCAAATTCTTTAATGATTTATGGTTTTCAATATGCAGGTCTTTCCCTTATTGGTGAAAATGCTTCATAAGTATTTTATTCTTTTTAAGTGATTATCAACTAAAAGTTATTTTCTTACTTTCTCTCACTGATAACCTGTTATTCATGTATAGACATAAAACTCATTTTCGCATATTGGATCTGTGTCTTTAAGCTTGATTTAATCCATCTGCTCGTTCTACGAGGATTTTTGTAGAATCATTTTGGGTTCCATATATCATATCATGTTCTCGTAATAAGTAAAAAATTAACTGGGTATATAGGTTGATGTCATCTAACTTGGAAAAAAGAATACAGGTATGCTGAGATATTGTTTACAAATTTTCTGAAATGTTTTGTGTTTAATGTAAGCAAAGGAATCCATAAATGTGGCCTGTTTCTATTTACTGTTTTCTTTCATCCGGATATACAGAGCTGTGGATTAGACCAGTTATTCCCACACACTTTCCCACCCTACAAGCTGTGCCTCTCGGGATGCAAAAAACATTTGACCCAGGGCCTGACTCAGCAGCTCAGAAAATACTTCTCAAAATAGTGCCCTTGATTTATTCTTCTCCTATCCCCTTAACCTCCCATGTTGCATCTCCACTTCCTCATATCACGGAGATCATATGATAGTTGTCTTTCTCTGATTGACTTATTTCGCTAAGCATGATACCCTGTAGTTCCATTCACGTTGTTGCAAATGGCAATATTTCATTTCTTTTGATGGCTGCATAGTATTCCATTCCATTCCATCTTCTTTATCCACTCATCTGTTGATGGGATTGGGAGGGAGACAGAACATAAGTAACTCTTAATCTCACAAAACAAACTGAGAGTTGCTGGGGGGAGGGGGTTGGGAGAGGGGTGTGAGGTTATGGACTTTGGAGAGGGTGTGTGCTATGGTGAGTGCTGTGAAGTGTGTAAACCTGGTGCTTCAGGACCTGTACCCCTGAGGATAAAATATATATTATATGTTTATAAAAAATAAAAAAATACATAAAATAAATAAAATTAAAAAAAAAATAGTGCGCTTGAGAAGAAGTCTATTTTTTCATAGACTTCCTAGAAGACATCCCCCAAAACATTGAATTTTACAGAATTGTTTTTGATCTCTCTGGGATCCTTGAAGATGTTGAATGTGTCTTGTTTTGCAGAGGGGTCAGGGAGCCCTGTGGTACTCCTGCAATGTCTCCTGTGGCCATCAGAGGAGGGTGTATGCTCTTATGGAAGACATGTTTCCACCTCTGCAGAAGGTAGAAGTTAGCCTCCTTTGGGACTTCCCTCACAATCTTAGACAACTGCTTCAAGGACTGTTTACTGTAAAGATTATTTGGGATCTACTCACAATTTAATGCAAGTGACAACCTAAGTTACTGGAGTGACTAAACTGTGTCCCTTCGTACACATGCAGATACATAAAATTATAAATGACTGAATGAAGGTGGACCCTCCCCTAACATGAGACACAAAATGAACGCCAAATGAGTCACAGACCTAAATGTAAGAGCTAAAACTATGAACCACAGATAAAAGCCTGAGAAGAAATTTTCCTGACCTTAGATTAAGCATCTGTTTCTTAAAGTTGATGCCAGAATCAACAAGTGGAAGAAATGATACATGGGTAAATCTGTCACCAACATCACTGTCTTTCCTCTGGGCCCCCCAAGTGCTCCCGGGCACCAGGTAGGAACTGTAGGAGTCATTTCCTTCTACATCTTATTCAGCTGTACCCATTACTATCTCTAATTTAGGGATGCTGTCTGTAGCTTTAGAGTCCTGCCTGGGGTCACCCAGGTTCAAAGAGGCTGAGTAGGGGCTAAAACTGCTGTCACTCTGCCACTGGACACTGTTCTCCATTCACACCGTCCCAACATATAACTCAGAGTTGTGCAAAGCTCCACATACAAACACCCAGGCCTGGAGACCTCAGTGAACTCAGGGGGCAGTGGTACCACTCTGGAGCTTGGCTTGGGTCTGTTGTCTGACAATGGCAGGTCTTGGCACTGAGGACTCTCCCAATTCCATCCAGCCTTTGTCTGGGCAGGATGAGGTTTCTACCTGGGTACCAGGCACAAAGGTTCCTGTAAACTCAGAGTCGAGAAGTCCCTTCTGAAACATCTGGAATGCAGCCTTCCTGCCATGTGGGGCCTACAAGGGTAGGCAAGGCCTGGGTTCAAATCCTGCCTCTGCCTCAATGTGGAGTATGGAGAGGGGCAGTTTCATAAAGTCTTGGTGTCCATATTCGTCAAACAGAGACAGCATTTCTACCTTCCTCAACTAATTGTTATAGAGATTGACTGACATGATTCATATTCTCAAAGGACACTCAGTCACTCTACCTGCTTAGATTACCCACTGTGAGACCACTGCTGCCATGGGCTCGGGGCCTCCACCTTACTCTGTCCATTTTGCCTGGCAAGACTGACTCCCCCTGACTCAATTGTCTTTCCAGAAAACCTTCATCCCCTCCAGTATGGGTGACCTGTCCTTTGGCTGGTATCCCACAACACTGGTCCTCATCCATCAGACCCAGGCCAGCCCTGGGTAAGGATCTCACCCAGAGCTTGTGTCCTGAACATTAAAAATACTTGGTGTGGAGACTGTCAGTCTGGAGGTTCCTAAATTGTCATCTGTTTTTGGAACAAATGCTGGAGTGCCTTGTGATGGGGCTTTTCCCCTCCAAAGCAGGCAAATGAGCTGTCCTCACTGCCATCACGACTGTCTCCTATCTCACCCTATCATATAATCATTGATTCATAGCATCTTAGGCTCCCTTGCTTGCCAGGATACCAGAACCTTTTTGATGGTCAGAGTTCAAAGTATTTTCCAGGTGAATTTGGTTTTTGATGGACCTGTTGGTAGGATGAAGCCTGATCACTCCCTACAAACCTACACAGAGCCTGTGCCCCTGACCAATAGGGCAGTGCCCCAGCCCATGGAAGACCTTCCTCTAGTGCTCAGAGTTCTCCTTTCTCACTGAGTCCCCTTTCAGGTGTTTCTCTCTCTTCCTGCAGTGAGAGCCCGAGATGTCCTATCTCTGAAGATGTACCTTTTGTGCCTGGTTAGCTCCATCTTGTGGCAGAGAAGACAGGGATAACTACCATGGCTTCTCCAGAAACTTCAGATTATGTGGATGCCCCTTACCCAACATTATGGGAAGGGGGGGATGTGCCCCTCGTCTCACATGGTGTCTAAAGCTGGAAGCACAGCTTCCTCTCTCACACAAACTGTATTTGAGGGATACCAACTTTGGGGCAGGCAGGTGTACAGGGCCATGGCTCGGGGAGGCCGAGGGTTGTGGACAAACTATATCCAGTCCCAAAACCTTGGTAGAGCCTCTCTCCATCCTGCAGCTTCCATGAGCAGCCAATGTTCTTTATAAGGGCCTCTCTTGTTCACACAATTTCATGTGGCTTGCTGTTGCCACTAAAACTAAATCTGGATGAACACAAGTCTGTAACTCACTGACCTGTGCTGTCCTTATAGTTTCTTTCCTGAGAGGATGTGGTCCAGCCAGGAAATACAGGGAGCAACCTGATAGGAGTGGCCTGGTCTGCACTCCTCTGCTGACCTGGAGCAGGGCGTGGTTGCTCAGGTTAAAATCTGAGTTATAGAACACAAGGTGCTGGAGTGGCTGGAGCATATCACCAGACAGAGCCTGGGTGATGTATATTCCAGGATATGGGGCAGGGATGGTTGTGGGGGTGACACATGAGGGGGTGTGGGAAAGCTCTTCCCTGCTCTATGGTCACTCCCACTACCGATGGACTCACTGCTGGCTTTTCCTCCTTATGGTTTCAAGTCTCATCTATAGACTCCAGATTCCTCCTTTCCCAAGGAAGGCTGCCACTGGACAAAGAGAGTGTAGATAGAGGAGCCTGCAGCATGTCCTCCAAAAATGTGGTTAACATGTGTTCCAGAAATGGTGCTTATAGGAATCAGACATAAAGAACAGAGATTTGTGACACAGATGTACTTATTACTTTAATGATGTGAGTCAAACAATTGGAAATGGCTCAGTTGTTCAACAGATGGTGCTTTGAGTGCTGTCACTGAGAATGTCCAAGGGAACAGCAGTGACCGTGCCTATCCACTGTAGGGACATCAGGTAGAACAAGAGCCCAACCCTAAAACTCTGCCTGCCACCTGCACCATCTTTCCATACACACATGCGTGCAAGCAAGCACACATTTATTCCAGAGGGAAAAGCATGGAAACAAGACACCATCCATTATGGGTGATTATTTCGTGGAAGAAGGAATGTGTCTTCATTTATTCATATTTAAATCATTATTTTACTACATAAATATAGTCTGCCTAAACCTAAAGTACTATTTACTTTATTTCCTGGCTTGTTACTAAAAAATGGGAAGATGTAAGATGTAATGTTAATATTTTTATAATATGCCCAC
>NW_019154213.1:181562-201351 GCF_002288905.1 Enhydra lutris kenyoni | reverse complement strand
TATAATATGCCCACTAAAATAGTTTAAAAGTGGCCTATGCAGGAAAACGAAATCATTTAAATGTGTCTCATGGACCCAAACATTTCCCCGGTTTCTGCATTTCAAGGTATCCTTATGAAAGGGAACACAATTCCAAATAATGAAAGTAGTTCATTTTGGGGCTTCCCATGACCATTGCTGTTTCAGACACATTAGGTGTAATAAAATGCTATTTTTATAAAAAATTGAAAAAAAAAGATTTTTATATCTTTCTTATGTTTTGTAGCCAGACAGAGAAGGCCATAATGTAGGATACCAGGCACATGAAAATCCCAGATGAAGTAAAGTACTGAAGACAGAGACAAAAGCAATGGTTGCCGGGACTGGGGTGAGGGAATGAGCATTGAGTGATACATAGCCCAGGTTTCTCTGTGATGGAAATATTCCTCAAGTAAATGGTTCTGCAATACTCTTTTTGTTTATTAATTATTTTATTTTTTCAGCGTAACAGTATTCATTATTTTTGCTCCACACCCAGTGCTCCATGCAATCCGTGCACTCTACAATACCCACCACATTGATCCCCCAACCTCGCAACCCCTGCCCCTTCAAAACCCTCAGATTGTTTTTCAGAGTCCATAGTCTCTCATGGTTCACCTCCCCTTCCAATTTCCCTCAACTTCCTTCTCCTCTCCATCTCCCCTTGTCCTCCATGCTATTTGTTATGCTCCACAAATAAGTGAAACCATATGATAATTGACTCTCTCTGCTTGACTTAATTCACTCAACATAATCTCTTCCAGTCCTGTCCATGTTGCTAAAAAAGTTGGGTATTCATCCTTTGTGATGGAGGCATCATACTCCGTAGTGCTTATGGACCACATCTTCCTTATCCTATCATCCGTTGAAGGGCATCATCATTCTTTCCACAGTTTGGCAACTGAGGCCATTGCTGCTATAAACATTGGGGTACAGATGGCCATTCTTTTCACTACTTCTGTATCTTTGGAGTAAATACCCAGTAGTGCAATGGCAGGGTCATAGGGAAGCTGTATTTTTAATTTCATGAGGAATCTCCACAATGTTCTCCAAAGTGGCTGCACCAACTTGCATTCGCACCAACAGTGTAAGAGGGTTCCCCTTTCTCCACATCCCCTCCAACACATGTTGTTTCCTGTCTTGCTAATTTTGGCCATTCTAACTGGTGTAAGGTGGTATCTCAATGTGGTTTTAATTTGAATCTCCCTGATGGCTAGTGATGATGAACATTTTTTCATGTGTCTGATAGCCATTTGTATGTCTTCATTGGAGAAGTGTCTGTTCATATCTTCTGCCCACTTTTTGATATGATTGTCTGATTTATGTGTGTTGAGTTTGAGGAGTTCTTTATAGATCCTGGATATCAACCTTTTGTCTGTACTGTTATTTGCAAATATCTCCTCCAATTCCGTGGGTTTCCTCTTTTTTTTTTTTTTTTTGACTGTTTCCTTTGCTGTGCAGAAGTTTTGATCTTGATGAAGTCCCAAAATTCATCTTGGCTTTTGTTTCCTTTGCTTTTGGAGACATATCTTGAAAGAAGTTGCTGTCGCTGATATCGAAGAGGTTACTGCCTATGTTCTCCTATAGGATTCTGATGGATTCCTGTCTCACCTTGAGATCTTTATCCATATTGAGTTTATCTTTGTGTATGGTGTAAGAAAATGGTCGAGTTTCATTCTTCTGCATATAGCTGTCCAGTTTTCCCAGCACCATTTATTGAAGAGACTGTCTTTTTCCACTGGATATTTTTTCCTGTTTTGTCGAAGATTAATTGACCATAGTGTTCACGGTAAATATCTGGGCTCTCTACTCGATTCAAATGGTCTATGTGTCTGTTTTTATGCCAGTACCATGCTGTCTTGGTGATCACGGCTTTGTAGTAAAGCTTGAAATCAGGTAAAAGTGATGCCCCCAGTTTTATTTTTGTTTTTCAACATTTCCTTAGCAATTCAGGGTCTCTTCTGATTCCATACAAATGTTAGGATTATTTACTCCAGCTCTTTGAAAAATACTGGTGGAATTTTGATCGGAATGGCATTAAAAGTATAGATTGCTCTAGGCAGTATAGACATTTTAACAATGTTTATTCTTCTGATCCAAGAGCATGGAATGGTCTTCCAACAATTTGTGTCTTCTTGAATTTCTTTCATGAGTGTTTTGTAGTTCCTCGAGTACAGTTCCTTTACCTCTTTGGTTAGGTTTATTCCCAGGTATCTTATGGTTCTTGGTGCTATAGTAAGTGGAATCGATTCTCTAATTTCCCTTTCTGTATTTTCATTGTTAGTGTATAAGAAAGCCACTGATTTCTGTACATTGACTTTGTATCCTGCCACGTTACTGAATTGCTCTATGAGTTCTAGTAATTTGGGGGTGGAGTCTTTTGGGTTTTCCATATAAAAAATCATGTCATCTATAAAGAGAGAGAGTTTGACTTCTTCATTGTCAATTTGGATACCTTTTATTTCTCTTTGTTGTCTGATTGCTGTTGCTAGGACTTCTAATACTATGTTGAACAAGAGTGGTGAGAGTGGGCATCCTTCTCGTGTTCCTGATTTCAATGGGAAGGCTGTAAGCTTTTTTCCATTGAGGATAAAATTTGCTATGGGTCTTTCATAGATACATTTTATGAAGTTCAGGAATGTTCCCTCTATCCCTATACTTTGAAGCGTTTTAATCATGAACGGATGCTGGATTTTGTCAAATGCTTTTTCTGCATCAATTGAGAGGACCATGTGGTTCTTCTCTCTTCTCTTATTGATTTGTTCTATCATATTGATTGATTTGCGAATGTTGAACCATCCTTCTAGCCCAGGAATGAATCCCACCTGGTCATGGTGGATAATCCTTTTAATGTGCTGTTGGATCCTTTTTGCTAGGATCTTGTTGAGAATCTTAGCATCCATATTCATCAGTGATATTGGTCTGAAATTCTCCTTTCTGGAAGTGTCTTTGCCTGGATTGGGGAACAGGGTAATGCTGGCTTCATAGAAAGATTCTGGAAGTTTTCTTTCTGCTTCAATTTTTTGAAACAGCTTCAGGAGAAGAGGTGTTATTTCTTCTTTGAAAGTTTGGTAGAATTCCCCAGGGAATCCATCATGTCCTGGGCTCTTGTTTTTTGGGAGGTTTTTGATCACTGCTTCAATCTCTTTATTAGATATCGGTCTATTTAGGTTGTCAATCTCTTCCTGGTTTAATTTTGGGAGTTTATAGTTTTCCAGGAATGCATCCATTTCATCTCGGTTGCTTAGCTTATTGGCATATAACTGTTGATAATAACTTCTAATGATTGTTTCTACTTCCTTGGTGTTCGTTGTGATCTCTCCCTTTTCATTCATAATTTTATGAATTTGGGCTTTCTCTCCTTTCTTTTGGATTAGTGTGGCCAATGGTTTATCAATCTTATAGTTTCTTTCCAAAAACCAGCTTCTAGTGTCATTGATACATTCTACACTATCTCTACTTTCTGCCTCATTGATCTCTGCTCTAATCTTGATTATTTCCCTTCTTATGTGTGCAGTTGGTTTGATTTGTTGTTGATTCTCCAGTTCTTTAAGGTGTAGAGAGAGCTGGTGTATTCTGGATTTTTTTTTTTTTTTTTGAGGGAGGCTTGGATGGCTATGTATTTCCCCTTTGGAACAGCTTTGCTGTGTCCCATAGGTTTTGGACCGAAGTGTCTTCATTCTCATTGGTTTCCATGAATTTTTTCAGTTCTTCTTTGATCTCCTGGTTGATCCAAGCATTCTTAAGCAAGGTGGCATTTAGCTTCCAGGTGTTTGAGTTCCTTCGGAACTTTTCCTTGCAATTGAGCTCCAGTTTCAAAGCATTGTGATCTGAGAATATGCAGGGAATAATCTCAGTCTTTTGGTATCGTTTGAGTCCTGATTTGTGACCCAGTACGTGGTCTATTCTGGAGAAGGTTCCATGTGCACTTGAGAAGAATGAGTATTCTGTTGTTTTAGGGTGGAATGTTCTGTATATATCTATGAGGTCCATCTGGTCCAGTGTGTTATTCAAAGCTCTTGTTTCTTTATTGATTTTCTGCTTCGATGATCTATTTCTGAGAGAGGTGTGTTAAGATCTCCTACTATTAATGTATTCATATCAATATTACTCTTTATCTTGATTAACAGTTTTCTTATGTAATTGGCTGTTCCCATATTGGGGGCATAGATATTTACAATTGTTAGATCATCTTGGTGGATAGTCCCTTTAAGAATGATGTAGTGTCCTTCTGTATGTCTGACTACAGTCTTTAGTTTAAAATCTAATTTGTCTGATATGAGAATCGCTACCCTGGCCTTCTTTTGAGGCCCATTGGCATGAAAGATGCTTCTCTATCCCTTAACTTTCAGTCTGGATGTATCTTTACGTTCAAAATGGGTCTCTTGTAGACAACATATGGATGGGTCCTGTCGTCTTATGCAATCTGCAAACCTGTGTCATTTTATAGTCGCATTTATGCCATTCACATTGAGAGTGATTATTGATAGATATGTTTTTATTGACATCGTGTTACCTTTGAAGTCTTTCTTTCTGTAGATTGTCTCTATATTTCTGTTCAATGCTATTCTTAAGATTTTTTATCTTTTATAGTACCCCCCTTAATATTTTCTGCAGTGTCAGCTTGGTGGTTGCATAGTCTTTTAAGCCTTGCCGGTCTTGGAAACTCTTTATCTCTCCATCTATTTAGAATGTCATTCTTGCCGGATAAAGTATTCTTGGCTGCATGTTCTTCTCATTTAGTGCCCTGAATATATCTTGCCAGCCATTTATGGCTTGCCAGGTCTCTGTGGACAGGTATGACGTTATTCTGATGGGCTTTCCTCTGTAAGTAAGGATCCTCTTTGTCCTAGCGGCTTTCAAGAGATTATATCTACAATTATGATTCCTCAATTTGACTATCAGGTGCCTTGATGTTTTTCTGGAATCTATAATCTTGGGTGGAGACCGTTTGGTCTCTAGTACATGAACCCTGGTTCCATTCACAAGATTGAGAAAATTTTCTTGAAGAACTTGTTCCACTATGTCTTCTAGAATTCTTTCTTTCTCCTCCCCTTCAGGGATTCCAATAATTCTGACATTGGAGCGTTTCATGGCATCATTTATTTCCCTGATTCTGTTTTCATAGCTTCTAAGCTCTTTGTTCCAGGCTTCCTCCTGATCCTTTCTCTCTATCTGTTTGTCCTCCAGATCACTAATTCTATCTTCTGTCTCAGTTACCCTAGTTGTGAGAGAATTTAGATTAGATTGGAACTCATTGAGAGGTTTGTGAACCTCTTCTCTGGTAGCTTTCAGCTCAGCCCTAACATTGTGAACATCTTCCCTTGTCGCTTTCAGTTCGGCCCTAATCAATTCTGTTTGGTCATCCATGGCTTTCTCCAACCTAGCTATTGCCTGGATAATTGTTAGCCTAAATTCTCTTTATGACATATTGTCTATGTTGATAGCCATTAGCTGTGTTGCAGAAGGCCCATCCTCTGAATTTTTCTTCTGTTGTGAATTCCTCCTCCTAGTCATTTTGGTGAGAGATGATTGAACAGATGTAGCTGGATGTATCGACCGTGGTGCTGTCAAGGTGCACCCTGGAACGCTCCTGAGCAATTAGGATTCCCCACCCAAACGAGAGAAAAAAGAAAAGAAAAAGAAAAAGAGAGAGAGAGAAAGACAGAAAAAAAAGGGAAGATAAAAGAAAAGGTTCAGCCCAAATGGGCCCCAAGGTAAGATTTAGGAAGTATACGAACAAAAACAGACAAAAAGACTGATAAAAGCATATGACAAGAGAAAAAAAAAATATATATATATGCAAATAAAGGAAGAACTTCATCAAAAAGAACCCCAAGTAGAAGATTTATATACTATAAGGACAAACACAAAAACACAGAAACGCTGGCGGAAGAAAAAGATAGGAGAGTGGTAATAAATTCTCAGTGTGGGCGAGGAAGGTCATTTTGATTCTTCCTGGATGTATCTTGATATCTTTGTTAAATGACTCAACTTTCCTAAGATAAAGGGGGATTAAAAATTGGTTTACCTATAGGGGTAGCATTGATTGGTGAAAGGGGATTACCTTGAAGTTTGACTCTATATGAATATTAGAAATTAAAAATAAAAAAGGAATGAACTAGACTAAACTAAACTAAAATTTAAAAAAAATAAAAAATAGAAATGCAAAAGAAAAACACAGGTGTATGAATCAAAAAGTTCAGGTTAGAAGGTTATTATGGAATTTGATGTACTGGACATGTCACTATGATGGTAAATAGGTTAAAAATTATGTATATAAAAAATAAACTAGAATACTGGGAAGGAGTTAAAAATAAAAGTTGTCCTTTGAACTAGTGGCGGTTGTTCTCTTGTTCTTTTTTTTTTTTTTTCCTGGTTGGTTTTCTGGGGGAGGGGCCTGCCACGTGGGTTTTCAGTCAGTGATGTTCCCTGAGATAAGTCCTCCTGCCCCCCTCAAGGGGGTGGGCTCTGAAGAAACAGGTTTTTTCAGGCTTTTGTTCTCTGGAGGGTTTTAAGTTTGTTCACTTTTTTTTTTCCTTGCCTTGAGCACTTTTGATGGTTTTTGTAGGTTTAGAGGAAAGCAAACTGCACCCTGACCTCCCTCTCAGTGAGAAGCCTCAGTCTGGCTGCAGAGCCCAAATAAATTCCCCCTTGGCTGCTGGCAGAGCAGGTTCAGATTCGAGGTCCCTGGGGATGCAGGATCTTCTGTTTGTACCCAAAACCACAGCAGCAGCAGCTGTCTGGGCAGCTCCAGACTGCCAGAGAGGTTCCAAGCAGCGATTCAGGCTACGATTTTCCCGCTGGCCTGGGCTGGGAGTGCCTGGTCTTTCTGGGTCTAAGAGCACTGGGCTTGCTCACACCTCTTTCAGGGGAGTGTGTGGGACGCGCGCGCGTCTCAGGCTCTGGTGGAATGGCGCGAGTCCTAAAGCACCAGGCTGGGCCTTTCCGCACCTCTCTTAAGGGAGTGTGTGGGGTGCACGCGCACGTCTCAGGCTCTGGTGGAATTGCGCGGGTCTAAAAGCGTGGGGGGAGGGTTGTGGGGGACCCATCTCAGGCTCTGTAGCACCTGCCCTCTGGCCCTGGAGCCTCTGCCTTCAGGCCCTCACAGGAGCTGGACCCCACGCGATCTCCAGCGCGCTGGTGGCTCTGGACCAAGACCTGGTTTCTCCGCTGCACTCTCTCTGGCTCATCGCCAGGGGAGGCTGTCCTGGGTCCGGGGACTTAAGCCCCTGTCCCTAGCCGCCCCGACTCCCGCAATTTCCCCCGCAATCCTTTGCTCTCTTTGAATGATTTCAACCAGACTCCAAGTTAATGCTGGTCCCCAGATGCAAGGCACTCTCGGATTGGGGTATTACTTTCCAATCAGTTGCCTCTGTTGGCTCCCTCCCCCTTTTGTTTATCTTCCGATATCAGTCCGATGTTTCCACTCCGCTCCACACCTGCCCACTGGCATCTTCTGCCCCTGTAGAGATCCAGACGTGTATAATTCTGATCTCAGGCTGTTTTCATGGGTGATCGGGATTCTTTGGTAGGTAATCAGTCCATTTTAGGGTACAGGTTGAAAAGGCACCTCCTCCTACTTCCCCTCCATCTTGTCCCCCTCTCCAGTTGTGCAATACTCTTAAAGTGCTTAGTGGTACCTCCATATTCCATTGAAAAGGATCAGAGTAAAATTTTATGTAAACTCAAATTATACTTTATTTAATGAACAAAATCCATTAAGCCATTATACAAGTGTATACAAAACACAAGAATTACAAAGAGAGCAATGACAGAGGAAGGGAAACCATCCTTGGGGTTCCAGCCAGAAAGAGCTGATGCTTGGGGGCTGAGGGTGGTTGTTCCATTGAGACAGGTGCTGGCTCAAACCCTTCTTGACCTCAATAGCAGGGGCTAGACCCTGCTGGACCTCCAGGTCAGGAAAAAGAGCTGGAGCCTCTTCCATCTCAGAATAGTGAATTAGAGCACTGACTACCACCTGCACTGGTCCCAACAGGGCAGCTGGTGTCACCACTATTCGTAACGTGTGAGCTCCAACACCAGGGAGGGTTAGGGCCACCTTTGTCTCCAAAGATACAGCAAATGCCAGAGTGTGAGTTGGGGCGAGTTCCTGATGTAGGATGTTGCTCTGGGCCTGGTGCTGTAACTCCATGAAAAAAAGTATCATCAGCATGATTGAATTCCCACATCCCTTCTTTTTTTTAACATTTTATTTATTTTTTCGACAGTGAGAGATCACAAGTAGGCAGAGAGGCAGGCAGAGAGAGAGAGGAGGAAGCAGGCTCCCCGCCAAGGAGAGAGCACGATGTGGGGCTCAATCCCCGGACCCTGGGATCATGACCAGAGCCGAAGGTAGAGGCTTTAACCCTCGGAGCCACCCAGCCCCCCCACCACGTCCTTTCTAAATAAAGGAAACTTTTCCCACCACTCAATGTTGCCTGCATCCAAGAACCAATCCCTGTGAAGACTCCATGACTGAAGACCACCAGGACTGGGATCTGAGATTATTTACCACTCTCCACCTGACTGCACTCTATGGAGGCTTGCTCAGTGTGGCCCACCCTGTCCCCTCCTCAGGCCCACATCAGTCACCACCAATCCTTCCTACCCACAGATTCTGGCTCCGTGGGCTCAAGGCTTTGCAACTGTGTGAGCAAAAGCTGGGCACGGTGCTCCAGGTCTGAGCCTGGCATACTGAGCCCCATGTATGCCAGGAGCATATTCAGGCTGGGAAATTCTGGGGGCTGTAAAAATATTCAGAATATTTTTCTAGCTATGTGTTCAAGATGGGGGAGATGGCCCCAGGGATAGACAGTTAGGAAGAAGAATCAGAGGACAGGGCACCCTCCCAAATGAATACCCTAGGGAACCCTGTGGGAAACTGGGTCATTGGTCATCCAGGTTCCATCAGAGTCCAGTCCTATTCCTTGTCCACATGTGATCTGGCAATCCTACCGGAGACAGGCCTGGTTACAGACAACAAGCTGGCAAGATCCTCAATGAGTGGAAGATCTTGGGAATGGTGGGATGATTTCTGTACTTCATGGCAAATCTGGACACACACTTCAATCTGTCTCCTTGTGCACTTGCCACTTGAATTCAACTGCATATGCCCAGGGAGGGGGGTTATCTGGCCTCTTAATTACCCTGATTTCACATGCCACTTCTCTCTGAAGATCCAACCAAGGAGGGAGCAAAGGGATTCTGTCTCTAGCCAGGCCTTCCCAGGACCCTCCCTATACTTCAAAAGTTACCCCCGGCGCCCATATGCTTCCTTATTCACTAGGTGCCATGAGTGGGTCTCCTTCCATTGACACTAATCTCCCGCAGGGTTTGGAATATCTGGTCCCTATCCTCTCACTGGGTCTCCTGAGCACCCTCTGAGCACCCAGTGACCAGGTTTCAACATATTGCTGAGTGTGCTGTTTCCACAGACTCTTTTCTAGGTCCCAGGATTGGGATAGAGACACAGGTGGGAGGGTGCAGGGATGGGGAATGACTCTCTTAGGGGCTAAAGCTGTCCCGCCTTTCCCTCTGCTCTCCCACAGTACCCAAACCCACAGCTCCCCTTGGCCCCTTCCTTTCTCCAGAAAAAACTCTCAGACCCCACCCTTAAGGAGAAAGCACAGAAGTGCGTGATGAGGATCCAAGAGTCCCTCCAAATCTCAGTCCCCTTGCTGCTCTGGTGGAGAGGGAAGACCCTCCTGCATCAGCCAAATCTCACTCATGTTTCACTGCTCCTGTGCTATGCCAACGTCATCACAGCTGGAGGAAATGCACTCATATCTAGAGGAGGCCAGGGGGCATCACATGAAATGTCCTGTGGTTGCTACCTCTCATTGTGTTCAGTATCACTGTCTGACTCCTGACTACTCTGGAGACCTGGGCTGCTGTCTGCTCTGCGTGGGGATTGCAGTCAAGTCCTAGAGAAGCACCTGCACCCAGTGGGCTTCCTGAATACTTGATGAATGAAAGGACCCCACCCAGCCCATCGCATGTATCTGAGTGGGCCTGGGAACACCTCTGAACCCCGGAGATCTCAGCATTCACCAAGACACAGACCCCAAATGGAGTCTTGGATCTCTCTTTCAAATGGCAAAACAGCCCAACTCAAGATCAGCGTGATAGTGCAGGGATGAGGCAGAGGATTCATCATGGCAAGCAAGACAATAATAAATGAGTACTACCACAGGTTTTCTAACAGACTTTTGCACAGACCCAGGCACTCAGGTGCACTTTCCTTTCAATACTTCATGAATCCCTGACATAACTCTGGCCCAGTCAGAGGAGCAAACTGAGGCTCAGGAAGTTTGGTGACATTTCCACAGCTCACAGCAAGTGGTAACCAAATCCAACTGGGCCGAGGTTAGAGACAGGGTGCTTACCTTGCAAACAGGAAGTCCAACACCTCCTGGGTAGTGGCAATGGCTCAATATGTGCCCAGTAACATGTAGGCATAGATGAGGTCTCTTCCTAGGAAATTAGGCACCAGATGTTGTATTTGCTTCGTTAGCAGGTTGACCCAGTTTGTCCATAGCACACAGGTCTCACTCCTCCTCATCAGTGATCCATATTTAGCCTGAGGTGAAACAGAGGAGACATGAGTCAGTTCTGTAGCCACCAAAGGGTTTAGGGATTGGAGCACAGATCGAAACCCCAAGATGCCAGTGGCTTATGGAAAGAGATGGGACAAGAGGTCCCACAGTCATAAAAACAATCAGGTGACTGGGTGGTTCCTTGGCTCAATCATAGGAGTCATAGTTTTGGCCCAGGTTATCATCTCAATTTCTTGAGATGGAGCTCCTTGTAGGGCTGCGTACTTAGGGCAGAATTGGCTTGAGGATACTGTCTCCCCCTCTGCTTCTACCCACTCTCCCCCTCCCTGCCTCTCTCAAATAAGTCAATCAACCAATCAGTTAACAAATCTTTAAAGAAAAAGGAAAGACTTTCTTCGTAGACATACAAAGAAGTGAAGTCAGTGAAGTCTGACCTTGATAGTATCTCAGGTCAGATTTGAAACTGAGTATTGATAGCAACCCCCTGAATGAATGGCATCGATCCTATGGTTTCTGATAACAGATTCCATTCTTGAGATGAGAACACAGAGACATTTTTCTTAGGTGAGACAGCTCAGGATATTATGGCATGTAGGATGTTAGTGTAGCACTATGATTTAGCAACAAAAAAGAATCACATCAAAGTCCTGCATCATTGAAGGGTTCAGTGGCTGTGACAAGTGACTGGCCTTCTGGAATGTTGTGCAGAAGAATGAAGCCCTTGATCCTGACCCTGGAAGGGCCTCAGGGATGTATTTCCTCAAAACTAAAAGGCAGAGCAAGAGACATAGTACCATTGGCAACATGTCCCTTTGGGTATAAGTCTCCCAACTCACCATGATCATGTGCAAGAGTTGCAGAACTCGGGGAGGACTGTCAGGTCAATGGGGACACCTGAGAGCACAAGTATCCTTAATAAATGGCATGAGGCATTGTTTAAAGTCTCTTTTCTGATATTATTACAAATATGCAGACAATGACACTACATCTGGCCAAGGAAGGGGCAGGGCAATGAGGGCAGGTTTGAAAAGGAGATAGTGATGCAGATTCATGTGGGTTCAGAACTGTAGCAGGAAGCCCACTGCAGTACTAGGCTGGCTTCTGGGACATGGGTCCCTTTCTGCTCCACTGGGACCCTGGGGAATGGATGTCCCCAGCACCTGCACTCAACCTGAGCCAGCACTGGACTCTGTTGGCATTTGGGGGCACCTTTTGTCCTTCAAGGAGGTAGAGCAGAGGATCTTAACATTCGGCTCCTGCCCGATCTCCTGTGTGGAGCTCTGTAAAGACAGTGCCCAGCAATCAGGCAGGAGGCATCAGAACCCTACCTGGCTGCCTTTGCTGGTCCTTAGACCCAGGGCACTCCATTCCAGACACACCACACACAGCTCCACCAGGGAGAGAAATGCGACACAGCTTCAGGGCCTTTGATGAGCTCTGAGAGAGGTAAGATGCACCTCAGGAATCCTTTCCACACTGCCCACCATGACATTGGTTTGAACATAAAAGGATCACCGGGGTATCCACTATCTTGCACACCCCTGCATTTCAGTGGCATGAACCCCACATATCCCTCTTTGCCAGAAATTCCAGAGAAGAGGACGAGGCTGCCCTTGGATGGCTCAGAGGTGTGACTTGGCCTGGAATAAGCTGTTGTGTATTACCTTATCGAACCTCCTGCCAAATGCCCTGAGGCTTTGTCCATGAGGTTTGAGTCAATATCTGCAGCATGTGAGAAAGTCATTCCCCTGGGTTTTCTGGGAGCCAGAGTCCTGGGAAGTAGGCAAACAGCAGTAGAACATCTTTCAATATTGGATGACTCTAGCCAAGTAACTGTGGTGCTAGACTACACTAGAATGTGGAAGCCTGTGTGAGGAGGTTCCAAATTCTGTTGGGGTCTGCAGTCAAGGAAGTAACTTAATGCCTGAGATCACCTACCCAAGTCCACTCCTGGATTGACTTCTACACAATCAGTGCTCAGGTTTGCCATCTGCTCATCCCCGTTCTGCATGCAAGGCCATATCTGTACAGAGTCACAACAACACACCCCTCTCCACAGGCCCCTAAGGAAGGTCTGGAAGCAGCCATGGGCCCAGGTTTAAACACACGTGTCTTCAGGAACAGCTCTCCAATCTTACCTGTTTGTGTTTCTGGATAATACATTATCCCTGTCAGGGGTGGTCTGCATCTTGTTTGTACAATACAGATGACTCTAGCATGGACTTCATCCAGATGTCCATAGGCATTTGTGGGATAATATCTGTGATAATGGAGGAGTGGTGTCATGTAAGAAATAGCTCCAACCATATTTTCTTCTTCTTCTTATCTTCTTTGGGTCTGCTATTGGTCAGATCTCACTCTACAGTTCCTACTGTGTGTATGCATGAACATGCACACTCTTTCATGTATGTACACATGTGTTCATCAGTGCTCAAATTCTGGAGTCCCAGAAGATGGCAGCCTCACCTACAGAGAGTGGATAATAGCTTCCCAAGATCATATGCTTTCTAATTTTAAAAGCAATAAGGGATTGGAGCCTTGGCTTCTGAAGTTCAGAATTCATCCTTACCTCTAGAGACTGCATACCCTGTACTGAGCCATTAACTTCTTTCCATTGGGTGTGATGTGGGTAGGGTTCCACTCAGTGTGTTGCCATGAGCTGGACTGCCCCTCAGCCAAGAACTTGACGGAATGCCTCCTATCTAGGATATCAAGGCTCACACTCACCCTTATACCATCTCCATGTCTGTAGCCACTTCTTTCAACACAACTTTTCCCAGAGCCCTCTGGTGAATGGCAACATGCATCCAGGGTCCCTAATTTGAGGACACTCAAAGAGCTGGGTTCATGCCTGCTTCAGCCTTCTAACCATTCTGGGCAATGCCCTAACCCTGTTGAGGTCTTCACCTACTCTTTTCAGTGGTTCCCTGAAATCCCATATCCTGTTTATACATCTTTGTGTAACCCTGTTCCCTGGACTGTGGTCTGGACTTAGTGATTCCTACCATTCCACAGAACATAGCAATATGACCCACAAGCCCCTTCTGAGATGTAGTTATAAAAGCTCATTGCCCATTCCCTTGCTGACTCTGACACCTATTCTCTCTCAGATCTTCACTAAGGAGTAAAATCCCTTATGTTGACCATGATCCAGACATGTGCACGTTACATCCCAATGAGATGTGATGTACAACAGACAGAAGAACTCAGGCCTTTGAGACGGACTGAATCATGCCAACAACCCTAAGTGAGCTAAGGTTCTCAGTTAATCAGGTCATGCCTTGGTGTCTTCAATAGCCCTAAAGTGCTGAGAAGCTCTGGCAGGAGCCTCTAGCAAGGCACTCATGGATTCCTGATCCTCTAAGACTGTGCGAAATTGTTTGTTGGTTAAGCCACTGAGTATGGGGTCATCTGGTCATCCAGAACTAGGAGCAGGGTACTGATACTGTTCACCTGCCCCAGGCCTTGGCCCTAATCTGCTTCCTCCCTGCTCCTCTCTTTAGCTTCTGCCATTCCCCTGGGCCTTATTTCTAACTCCACTGCAGGAATGTCATATTGTTTCCAATCCTCTGCATCATGGTCCCTTCTGCCAGGCTAAATATACTCTGATTTGTGCAGGGCTGTCTCCTTCTTTTCCTGCCATAGGAATTCTCAATTTCCTCTCAGCACAGCTTTCTTACACCCCTCACTTGGTGGAGCTCAGGACTCAGTTATAGTCCCTTGCTCTTTTCTTAAGGGGCAAATGTTCTTTTCATTCACCTTTTTGGTTCATGTATGTCCATCTTCCCCTCTAGACCCTGAGCTTCTAGAGATAGAAACTTGTTGCCTGATAAACACTGGCACCATCTGAGTGCTCAGGGCCCAGAGGCTGAATGAGCAGCCTAGAGGATCCAGCCCGCCTTGAACAGCTCTATTGCTGAAGCCTATTTTATTCTCGTCATGTGTAAAATATTTTTTTCCAGCCCTAAGGAAACTCTATGTTCCATATTGGGCTCAAATTCATGACCCTGAGATCAAGTACCACATGCCCTACTAGCTGAGGAAGCCAGATACTTCTCTAGTCATATTTTATAGGTTCTAGGCTGTTAACAATTGAAGTTTACTTGTTGATGTCAACATGTTGCAGGTATATTATGTTATGCTGAATTACCAAATAACTCCCCACACTTTGTAGCATATCACCATAAATTTCCCCACATGAGAGTGCTGAGTGAATCTTCAGTTTGGAGACAAAGCTCCTTCATGTGATCTTTCAGGAACCAAGAGTCCCTCCACTATGGGCCTTCTTACTCCATGGGCTGTCTTTCACCTCTGACACCATGAGCACTAGTGGAATGATGACAAATACACATAGGAGGTTGTTTCCATTCGGGTTTTGAAGTCCTAAATATACACCTTTATGCTCAATCTTTAATTTTTTATATTTTTTATTAGAGAGAAAAGAACACAAGAAGGGAGGAGTTGCAGAGGGAGGATAACCAGAGAGTTGCTGAGGTGAGGAGGGCAAGGGGTGCCTTATATGGACTGGAACAGCTTGGGCCAAACAGAGCAAGTTTCCACCAACTGTGGTAGGCCAGGAGTAATGAGTAAACTCAGGTCCCTGTGCCCATGACCAGCCATCAAGGGAGATCTCCCAGGGATTCCTTCATGGGCCCAGACAACATTGAGTGATGAGCAAACTTTCCTTTATTTAGAAGGACACAAAAAGTCAATCATGGTGTGGATACTTTCTCTTCATGAAGGTACAGCACCAGGCCCAGAACAAGATCCTGATCCAATTCAAGAGCTACATCCATCTCCTACTGAGTTGCATGCTTCAGCTTCAGAGTTTGAGTGACATGGGTGGGAATAAATTGTGTGGGCGATACAGGTGTGGATATAGCAGAGGGGAGGAACCTGGGCTAAGAAGGCTGCTGCAAAGTTTTATCAGCAAAGAAGTACACAATTTAAACTTAAGAGTTTACTACTGTGGGGGATGACCCTGGATTAAAGGTGTTCATATGGTGAAGCAGGGTAGAATCCCAGGTGTGGCAGCATGAGGATCCTGGGGTTCACAAGAAGAACAGCTGGGGCCTGAAAGCTTCAGGGTCCTCAGATATCAATTGGGGAAAGCTGGTTGAGAACCATGAGGCTAGGTGCTGGCTTTTTGCTCTGTGTAGTCCTAAACTTCAAATCACAGCACAGTTGGATGACCACATTCCTGGGAAGAGTCCATAAAAAAAATGCAGAAGCATAGCAAGACCTCTAAATTCCAGGAGGTACAGCGTGATTCTGACACAGAAACCCATAGAAATTGGAGTTGAAATTCAGTCGCATGCCTGAGATAAAAATACTTTGTCTCTGGCTGGGTGAACACAGAATTCTGACAGAAATCAAGGAGATAAGACTGATGGAATGCCTTTCTGTGAGAGCTCACTGAAGAGTTGTGTTGTAAATTTTCAGCTTCTGGGTAGAGAGCAGGGTGAAGCCATATTCATCCCACCCATTGGTGCTGTAGCCTTCAGGGAGTAATACAGGGCCACATACTGGTGGCCAGGGTGGATTACCTGGAGGTCTGCCTCTGCTTAGGAGAGGTGCCTTTGTTCCACTTGAAGTACACCTGAGAATCAGTGCCACAGACCCCTCCCTCAGAAGACCATCACACACAACTCACTTCTGTCAAGTTTACTGATCATAGAGGGCTGCAAAGCTTCAACTTTAAGGGAAAACACTAGGTAGCATTCTTTGTATTTTTATTTTTTCGGCTTTTATTTATTTATTCCGGTTTTTTTTTCTTATTTTTCATCTGTTTTAATAATTAGTCCTTTTAAAATTTATTTTATTTAGTTTCACTCATCTCTTTTTATTTTATTCTTTCTTCTTTCCTTTTCTGGACACAATAATGAGATGGAGAAATTCACCTGAAATTAACGAACTGGAGGTAGTACTCACTACCAGGGATTGTATCACTATGGATATAATTCAAATATCTGAACTAGAATTTAAAACAATTATTCAAAAGATACTAGAAAGGCTAATAAAAGCATAGAAGACAATAGAGAATCCCTCACTGTAGAAATAAAAGAACACAAATCTAGACCGACCCAAATTAAAAATGCTATCACAGAGATTCAGTCCCAAATGAAGCCTATGGGAAGGACTGTGAATGGGGCAGAAGAGGAAGTCAGTGATATAGAAGACAAAATAAAGGAAAATAAGGAAGCTAAAAAATAGAAAATGAAAACTATTTGATCACCAAGGGAGATTTTGAGAACTCAGAACTTCCATAAAGTGAAATAATATCCAGATAATAGAGGTACCAAAAGATGACAAGAGGGACAGAAGGGGGAAAAGTTTATTTCAACAAATTGGAGCTGAGGAATTTCCCACCTAGCAGAAGGAAACATGTACTCAAGTCCAGGAGGTACAGAGAACTCCTCTCAGAATCAATAAAAATATGCCAACATCTTGACATATCAGAGTCAAGCTTTCAAAGTGCAGTGATACAGAGAAAACCCTGAAAGCAGCTCAGGACAAGAGAAACTTAACCACTAAGGGTAGATACATAAGGGTGACAGCACACCTGTCCACAGACATCGGGAAGGCCAGAAAGGAATGCATGATATATTGAATGTGCAAAATGTGTAATTCATGCAGCTGAGAATACATAGTCCAGGGAGCCTGTCACTCAGAGTAGAAGGAGAGATAAAGAGTTTTCCAGGGCAAACAAAACTTAAGGATTGTGAACACTAAACCAACCCTGAAAGAAACATTTTTGGGGATCCTCTGAGTGTTGAGAGAGCCCAAAGGGAACCAAAATCCAGAAAGGAACAGAGACAATCTACAGAAACAGCAAATTTACAGGTAATACAATGGCACTGAATTCATACCTTTCAATACCACTCTGAGTGCAAATGGACTCAATGCCCCGATCAAAAGATATAGTGTATAAACATGGGTTAAAAGAAAAACAAGAACCATCCATATCCTGCTTAGAAGAGACTCACTGCAGAGGAAAGACACGTCAAGAATGAAATGGAAGGCATTGAGAATCATTTATTATGCTAATGGGCATGTAAGGAATGCTGGAGGATCCATCCCTCTACATTAGACACACTAGATTTTAAACTGAAGGCTATTATAAGTGATGAAGAAGGACACTATAACATAATAAAAAGGATGTACCCAATGAAAAGGTCTAACAATTGTAAACATGTATGCCCCTAACATGGGAGCCCCCAAATATACAAACCAATGAATTTCAAAATTAAAGAAACTCCTTGATAAGAATACAGTAATACAAAAGGGCTTCAAGAACCCACTCACAGCAATGGACAGATCATCTACACAGAAGATCAGCAAGGAAACATGGGCTTTGAATGACACACTG
Source organism: Enhydra lutris kenyoni (assembly GCF_002288905.1). Lineage (NCBI taxonomy): Eukaryota > Metazoa > Chordata > Mammalia > Carnivora > Mustelidae > Enhydra > Enhydra lutris. Next base: position 183,405 of record NW_019154213.1, on the reverse strand, counting down.
GACCAGATGGACTTCACGGAGATATGCAGAGCATTGCCTCTGAAAACATCAGAAAAAACATACTTTGGGAGGTTACATGGAACATTTTCCAGAAGAGATCACATACTAGCTGAGAAATTAGGTCTCACAAGTATCAAAATATTGACATGATAACATGAATATTTTTAGGCCACAGTACTATGATTCTTGAAGTTAATAACAAGAGAGAATGTGGAAGGACCACAACTACGTGGAAGATAAAGAACATCCTCTGTAGAGGATAAAGAACATCAACTGTAGAATGAATGGAGAATCAGGAAATTAAACAGAATTTAAAAATACATGGAAGCAAATGAAAATGAATGTAGGACAACTCCAAGTCTTTGGGATGCAGCAAAGGCGGTCCCAAGTGGGAAGTAATAACAATAAAAGCCTTTCATAAGAAACAAATTATATTCTCGAATACACAACCTAACCTTAAACATAAAGTATCTGAAGAAAGAACAGCGAATAAAGCCTACATCCAGCAGGTGAAAAGAAATAATAAAGATTAGAGTGCAAATCAATGATGCAGAATTTTTTTTTTTTTTTTAAAGTAGAACAGATCAATGAAACTAAGAGCTGGTTTAATGAGAGAATGAATAAGATGGATGAAACCCTAGGCAGACTTCTCAAAAATAAAAGAGAAAGACCTAAATAAATAAAATCCTGAATAAAAAAGGAGAGCGTATCTACTGACATGGAACAAACAAGAAAATATTATGTGCAATTAAATGCCAAGAAATTAGGCAATCTGTAGGAAATCGATGCCTTTTTGGAAATCTATAAACTACCAAAACTGAAACAGGAAGAAACAGTAAACCAAAACAGACCCATAGTCAGCAAAGAAATGGAATAAAAAACATCCCAACAAAACAGTCTTGGCCCTCATGGCTTCCCAGAGGAATTCTAGCAAATATTTAAAGAAGAATTAATACCTATTCTTCAGAAACTGTTCCTAAAAATAGAAATGGAAGGAAAAGTTCCAAACTCATTCTAGAAGGGTAGCATTATCTTGATCCCTAAACCAGACATTGACCCCACAATAAAGGAGAATTTCAGACCAATATCCCTGATGAACATGGATGGAAACCTGTTCCCCCCAAAATATTTTACAGGATGCAACAGTACATTCAAAAGATTATTCACCACAGCCAAGGGGGATTTTTTCCTGGGATGGAGGGGTGGTTCCACATCTGTAAATCAACCAATGTGATACAACATAAGAACCATATGGCCCCTCAACAGACACAGAGAAAGCATTAGACAAAATACAGTACCTTTTCTTGATAAAAACAACCTTCCATGTAGGGAATGAAGAAAATTCCTCAATATTGTGAAAGATCATGCAAATATCATCCTCAATAGAATAAATGTGAGATATTTTCCCCCCGATGATCGGTAATACAACAGGGATGTCCACTCTCACCATTGCTGTGAAACATTGTACTGGAAATTCTACCCTAAGCAATCAGAGAACAAAAATAAATAAATGCACCCAAAGTGGCAACAAAGAAGTCAATTTTCTTCCTCTTTGCAGTTGACAAGCAATTTATTTCATTTTATATTTTTTTAGTAAACATATAGTGTATTTTTATCCCCATGGGTATAGGACTGTGAATCGCCAGGTTTACACACTTCACAGCACTCACCATAGCACATACCCTCCCCAATGTCCATAACCCAACCCCTGCTCCTGACCCACTTCCCCCAGCCATCCCCAGTTTGTTTTGTGACAATAAGAGTCACTTATGGTTTGTCTCCCTCCCGATCCCATCTTTAATTTATTCTTTTCCTACCCCCCAACCCCCCCACATTGCATCTC
>NW_019154213.1:174958-181462 GCF_002288905.1 Enhydra lutris kenyoni | reverse complement strand
AAATGGCAAGATTTCATTTCTTTTGATGGCTGCATAGTATTCCACTGTGTATATATATCATTTCATCTGTATCCATTCATCTGTGGATGGACATCTAGGTTCTTTCCATAGTTTGGCTATTGTAGACATTGCTGCTATAAACATTCGGGTGTATGTGCCCCTTCGGATCACTATGTTTATATATTTAGGTTAAATACCCAGTAGAGCAATTGGTGGGTCCTAGCATAGTTCTATTTCCAACTTTTTGAGGAACCTCCATGCTGTTTTCCAGAGTGGTTTCACCAGCTTGCATTCCCACCAAAAGTGTAGGAGGGTTCCCCTTTCTCCACATCCTCCCCAGCACCTGCCATTTCCTGACTTGTTAATTTTAGCCATTCTGACTGGTGTGAGGTGATATCTCACTGTGGTTTTAATTTGTATTTCCCTGATGCCGAGTGATGTGGAGCACTTTTTCATGTGTCTGTTGGCCATCTGGATGTCTTCTTTGCAGAAATGTCTGTTCATGCGTTCTGCCCATTTCTTGATTGGATTATTTGTTCTTCGGGTGTTGAGTTTGCTAAGTTCTTTATAGCTTTTGGACACTAGCCCTTTATCTGATATGTCGTTTGAAAATATCTTCTCCCATTCTGTCAGTTGTTTTTTTGGTTTTGTTAACTGTTTCCTTTGCTGTGCAAAAGCTTTTGATCTTGATGAAATCCCAATAGTTCTTTTTTGCCCCTGCTTCCTTTGCCTTTGGCGATGTTCCTAGGAAGAATTTGCTGCCGCTGAGGTCGAAGAGGTTGCTGCCTGTGTTCTCCTCAAGGATTTTGATGGATTCCTTTCTCACATTGAGATCCTTCATCCATTTTGAGTCTATTTTCGTGTGTGGTGTAAGGAAATGGTCCAATTTCATTTTTCTGCATGTGGCTGTCCAATTTTCCCAGCACCATTTATTGAAGAGGCTGTCTTTTTTCCATTGGGCATTCTTTCCAGCTTTGTGGAAGATTAGTTGACCATAGAGTTGAGGGTCTATTCTGGGTTGTCTATTCTGTTCCATTGATCTATGTGTTTGTTTTTGTGCCAGTACCATACTGTCTTGATGATGACAGCTTTGTAATAGAGCTTGAAGTCTGGAATTGTGATGCCACCAAGTTTGGCTTTCTTTTTCAATATTCCTTTGGGTATTCGAGGTCTTTTCTGGTTCCATATAAATTTTAGGATTATTTGTTCCATTTCTTTGCAAAAAAAAATGGGTGGACTTTTAATAGGAATTGCATTAAATATGTAGGTTGCTTTAGGTAGCATAGACATTTTCACAATATTTGTTCTTCCAATCCAGGAGCATGGAATTTTTTTTTTACACTTCTTTGTGTCTTCCTCAATTTCCCTCATGAGTACTTTATAGTTTTCTGAGCCTATATAGATTCTTAGCCTCTCTGGTTAGGTTTATTCCTAGGTATCTTATACTTTTGGGTGCAATTGTAAATGGGATTGACTCCTTAATTTCTCTTTCTTCTGTCTTGTTGTTGGTGTAGATAAATGCAACTGATTTCTGTGCATTGACTTTATATCCTGACCCTTTACTAAGTTCGTGTACAAGTTCTAGCAGTTTTGGAGTGGAGTCATTTGGGTTTTCCACATATAGTATCATATCATCTGCAAAGAGTGATAGTTTGATTTCTTTGTCAATTTGCATGCCTTTAGTTTCTTTTTGTTGTCTGATTGCTGAGGCTTGGACTTTTAGTACTATGTTGAATAGCAGTGGTGATAATAGACATCCCTGCCATGTTCCTGACCTTAGGGGAAAAGCTTTCAGTTTCTCTCCACTGAGAATGATATTTGCAGTGGGTTTTTCATAGATGGCTTTGATAATATTGAGGTATGTGCCTTCAATTCCTACACTTTAAAGAGTTTTGTTCAGGAAGGGATGCTCTACCTTCTCAAATGCTTTTTCAGCATCTATTGAGAGTATCATATGGTTCTTGTTCTTTCTTTTATTAATGTGTTATATCACATTGATTTGCGGATGTTGAACCAACCTTGCAGCCCTGGAATAAATCCCACTTGGTCGTGGTGAATAATCCTTTTAATGCACTGTTGAATCCTATTGGCTAGTATTTTGGTGAGAATTTTAGCATCTGTGTTCGTCAAGGATATTGGTGTGCAATTCTGTTTTTTGATGGGATCTTTGTCTGGTTTTGGGAGCAAGGTGATGCTGGCCTCATAAAATGAGTTTGGAAGTTTTCCTTCCATTTCTATTTTTTTTGGAACAGTTTCAGGAGAATAGGAATTAATTCTTCTTTAAATGTTTGGTAGAATTCCCCGGGGAAGCCGTCTGGCCCTGGGCTTTTGTTGGTTTGGAGATTTTCGATGACTGTTTCAATCTCCTTACTGGTTATGGGTCTGTTCAGGTTTCTATTTCTTTCTCGTTCTGTTGTGGTAGTTTATATGTCTCTAGGAATGTATCCATTTCTTGCAGATTGTCAATTTGTAGGCATAGAGTTGCTTATAGTATGTTCTTATAATTGTATTTCTTTGGTGTTGGTTGTGATTTCTCCTCTTTCATTCATGATATTATTTATTTGGGTTCTTTCTCTTTTCTTTTTGAATAGTCTGGCCAGCGGTTTTTCAATCTTATTAATTCTTTCAAAGAACCAACTCCTGGATTCATTGATTTGTTCTATTGATTTTTGGTTTCTATTTCACTGATTTCTGTTCTGATCTTTATGATTTCTCTTCTCCTGCTGGTTTTAGGGTTTCTCTCTTGTTCTTTCTCCAGCTCCTTTTTGTGTAGGGTTAGGTTGCATATTTGAGACCTTTCATGTTTCTTGAGATAGGCTTGTACCACTGTATATTTTCCTCTCAGGACTGCCTTTTCTGTGTCCCACAGATTTTGAACCATTGTGTTTTCATTATCATTTGTTTCCATGAATTTTTTCAATTCTTCTTTAATTTCCTGGTTGACCTGTTCATTCTTTAGAAGGATACTCTTTAGTCTCCATGTATAGGGTTCTTTTGAAATTTCCTCTTGTGATTGAGTTCTAGCTTCAGAGCATTGTGGTCTGATAATATGCGGGAATGATACCAATCTTTTGATACTGGGTGAGACCTGATTTATGACCTAGGATGTGATCTATTCTGGAGAATGTTCAATGGGCACTAGAGAAGTATGTATATTCTGTTGCTTTGGAATGAAAAGTTCTGAATATATCTGTGATGTCCATCAGGTCCAGTGTGTCATTTAAGGCCTTTATTTCCTTGTTGATCTTTTGACAAACTATTCTATGTAAAAAATCCAAAAGACTGCACCCCAAAATTGCTAAAATCCTATACGGCAATTCAGCAAGTCCCAGGATATAAAACCAATTTGCAGAAGTCAGTTGCATATCTGTACACTCACAATGAGCCAGAAAAAAGAGAAATGAAGGAATTGATTCCATTTGCAATTTCATGAAAAAAAAATATGATACCTAGAATTGACCCTGACCAAAGAGGTAAAAGAACTGTATTCTGAAAATTATTGAACTCTTATGAGAGAAGTTGAGGAAGACAACAAAGAATGGAAAAATATTCCAAGTTCATGGATTAGAAGAAAAAATGTTATTAAAATAGATATGCTACACAAAGAAATTTACACATTTATTGCAATCTCTATCAAAATATCCTTACCATCTTTCAGAGAGCTGGAACAAACAATCCCAAAATTTGTGTAAAACCAAAAAACAATCCAAGAGGCCAATGGAATGTTGAAAAGGAGAATGAAAATGGGAGGCATCACAATTCCAGACTTCAAGCTGTATTTCATAGCTGTAATTACCAGGACACTATGGTGCTTGCACAAAACCAGACACCTATATCCATGGAACATATTGGAAGACCCAGGAATGGACTCTCAACTCTATGGTCTCCAAGTGGTTGACAAAGGGGAATGATTATCCAATGGGGAAAATATAAAAGACAGTCTCTTCAACAAATGATGTTGTGAAAATTGGACAGCCACAGGCAGAAGCATGAACCTGGACCACTTTCTTTCACCATACACGAAAACAAACTCAAAATGTATAAAGACCTAACTGTGAGGAAGGAATCCATCAAAACCCTAGAGCCAAACACAAGCAACAACATCTTTGACCTTGGCAAATACAACTTCTTGCCAGAGGCAAGGGAAACAAAACTCAACATGAACCACTGGGACGTCATCAGGAAAAAAAGCTTTTGCACAGCAAAAGAAACAATCAACAATACTGAAAGGTAGAATACAGAATGGAAGAAGATATTTGCAACTGACCTAAATAAATGTCTAGTCTCCAAAATCTAAGAAAAACTCTTCAAATTCAATAATCAACCTCCAAAAAAGTCCAATCAACTAATTGCTAGAAGTAATGAACAGACAAATCTGCAAAGAACACATAAATGGCTTACAGACACATGAAAAAAATCCACAACATCATTCTTCATCAGAGTAATACAGATCAAAACCATCATGAGATACCACCTCACACCAATCAGATTGCTCAAATGAACAGCACAGTGCAGAGAAATGTGAACTTCTTACACTGCTGATGGGAATGTAAACTGGTTCTGCCACTCTGTAAATAGTACAGAGGTTCTTCAGAGAGATAAAAATAAACTACCCAATGACCCAGCAGTTCACTACTAGGTATTTATCCAGAGGGTATAAATATAGTGATTAGAAGAGGCAAATGCCCCAGTGTTACTCCAGCAATATCCACAAAAGCCAAACCATGGAAAGAGCCGTGAAGTCCATTCACTGATGAATGCATCAAGAAGACTTGGTATACATACTCAATGGAATATTACTCAGCCAACAACAACAACAACAAAAACCAAAAACAAACAAACAAAAAATGGAAATATTTTCCCTTGCAACAGTGTGGATGGAATTGGAGGATATCATGCTAAATGAAATAAGTCACTTAGAGAAAGACAAATACCATAATATTTCATTCCTATGTGGAAGTCAATATACAAAACTGATGAATATAGGGGAAGGGAAAGAAAAATAAAACAGGCTAAAAACAGAGAGAAAGACAAACCGTGAGAGACTCTTAACTAAATAGGGTATATGCTGAGGGTTGCTGGAAGGGAAGTGGATTGGGGGATGGGGTAATTGGCTGATGAGCATTAAGGAGGGACCTTGATATCATGAACACTGGGTGCTATATAGAACTCATGAATCACTTAATTCTACACCCTAATTAACAATACAGTGTATGTTACCTAACTTGAATGTAAATAAAACTAAAATATAAATGTAAAAAAAAGGTGAAAAAATGTAAAAAAAATAAACATTCTTTGCACTAGCTCCTTCAAAATATATAACTAGACAATTCTAGGGGAGACAAGATGGCGGAGAAGTAGAAGGCACCTCCATTTCATACTGTCCCCTAAAGTGAGCTGATTACCTACCAAGGAACTCTGATTACCCATGAAATAAGACTGAGATTAGAATTATCCACGTCTGGATCTCTACAGGGGTAGAAGACACCAGTTAGCATGTAAAGCAGAGTGGGACCAACAGACTGATATCAGAAGATAAACAAAAGGGGGAGGGAGCCACCAGAAGCGACACATTGGAAAGTAATACTCCAGTACGAGAGTGCCCTGTGATTGGGGACCAGCATTAACTTGGAATCTGGTTGAAAGCACTCAAAAAGAGCAAAGATTGTAGGGGGAAATTGGGGGAATTGGGCAGTTACATACAGGGGCTGAAGCCAGCCAACCCAGGACACCATCGCTGGCCCTGAGCCAGAGTGAGTGCAGAGAAGAAGCCAGGTCTTGTTCCATAAGCCACCAGGAGCCTGAGAGTGTCTGGGTGGCAGTGCCCATGAGGGTGAGGGAACCTCGCCAGCCAGCAGGCGGAAAGACAGCCTTTTGCACTCTCCACGCTCGCGCTGTGTGACCAGAGTCTAAGTTGCCCCCTACACCCTCCCCTGAATGAGGTGCGGGCTGGTGCCAGCTGGTGCTCTCTCATATCCCGGAGAGTCTGAGCACTCCCAGCCCGGGCCAGCATGAAAAATCTCATTGTGATATCTCGGCTTGGGACCTCTCTGGCAGCCTGGAACTGCTCAGAGAGTTGCAGCTAGTATTTCTCGTGGTTTTGGGTACAAGAGGGAGTTCCTGTGATCCCAGAGACCGTGACTGGGAATGTCATCTCCCAGCAGCTGAGGGGGAATTTATGTGCTCTGGAGCACCCAGAGGGGAACATACTGAGGCTTCTCTCTGAGAGGGCGGTCTGGGTGCAGTTTGCTTTCCTCTAAACCTCCAAAAACCATCAAGAGCTGCCAAGAGGAGAGAAAACAAATGAACAAACAAACAAACAAATCTCCAAAGAGCAAAAGCCTGAAAATCTGGTTTCCACACAGCCCACCCCCTTGAGGGGGGCGGTAGGACTTAACTCTAGGAACATCACTGACTGAAAACACACATGGCAAGCCCCTCCCCCAGAAAGCCAGCCTCCCCTCCAAAAAATAGACAAGAGGACAACCACCGCTATTTCATAGA